>NC_041232.1:819854-823558 GCF_002837175.3 Physeter macrocephalus | reverse complement strand
ATGTGGGATCTTCCCGGACCGGGGCATGAACCCGTGTCCCCTGCATTGGCAGGCGGACTCTCAACCACTGCGCCACCAGGGAAGCCCTATGTTAACTTTTTAAATTAATTAATTATTTATTTATTTTTGGCTGCATTGGGTCTTTGTTGCTGCATGCAGGCTTTCTCTAGTTGCGGCGAACAGGGGCTACTCTTCGTTGCACTGCGCGGGCTTCTCACTGTGGTGGCTTCTCTTCTTGTGGAGCACAGGCTCTAGGCGTGCAGGCTTCAGTAGTTGTCGCACGTGAGTTCAGTAATTGTGGCTCATGGGCTCTAGAGCACAGGCTCAGTAGTTGTAGCACATGGGCTTAGTTGCTCCGCGGCATGTGGGATCTTCCCAGACCAGGGCTCAAACCCATGTCCCCCGCATTGGCAGGTGGATTCTTAACCACTGTGCCACCAGGGAAGTCCTACGTTAATTTTTGAAATGTAGTTAAGACTCCCTCTTGTGAGAGCACTGGAATCACAACTAACTGCTGAACAATCACTGACAAGAAGATACTACTGTAGCTCACCAAAAAAGATACCCCACATCCAAAGACAAAGGAGAAGCCACAATAAGATGGTGGGGGGGGCGCAATCACAATAAAATCAAATCCCATAAACGCTGAGTGGGTGACTCACAAACTGGAGAACACTTACACCACAGAAGTCCACCCACTGAAGTGAAGGTTCTGAGCCCCCTGTCAGGCTTCCCAACCTGGGGGTCTGGCAACACAAGGAGAAATTCCCAGAGAATTAGACTTTGAAGGCTAGTGGAATTTGACTGCAGGACTTCAACAGGACAGGGGGAAACAGAGACTCCACTCTTGGAGGGCACACACAAAGTAGTGTGTGCATCAGGACCCAGCGGGAAGGAGCAGTGACCCCACAGGAGACTGAACCAGACCTACCTGCTAGTGTTGGAGGGTCTCCTGCAGAGGTGGGGGGTGGCTGTGGCTCACCGCAGGGACAAGGAAACTGGCAGCAGAAGTTCTGGGAAGTGCTCCTTGGCATGAGCCCTCCGGCAGTCCGCCATTAGCCCCACCAAAGAGCCTCCAGTGCTGGGTTGCCTCAGGCCAAACAACCAAGAGGGACGGAACTCAGCCCCACCCATCAGAAGACAAGAGGATTAAAGTTTTACTGAGCTCCACCCACCAGAGCAACACCCAGCTCTACCCACCACCACTCCCTCCCATCAGGAAGCTTGCACAAGCCTCTTAGATAGCCTCATCCACCAGAGGGCAGACAGCAGAAGCAAGGAGAACTATAATCCTGCAGCCTGTGGAATGAAAACCACATTCACAGAAAGACAGACAAAATGGAAAGGCAGAGGACTATGTACCAGATGAAGGAACAAAATAAAACCCCAGAAAAACAACTAAATTTAGTGGAGATAGGCAACTTTCCAAAAAAAGAATTCAGAATAATGACAGTGAAGATGATCCAGGACCTCGGAAACAGAATGCAGGCAAAGATCAAGAGAAGATGCAAGAAATATTTAACAAAGACGTAGAAGAATTAAACAACAAACATCTAAAAGAATTAAAGAACAAACAAACAGAGATGAACAATACAATAACTAAATGAAAAATACACTAGAAGGAATCAATAGCAGACTAACTGAGGTAGAAAAACGGATAAGTGACCTGGAAGACAGAATGGCAGAATTCACTGCTGCGAAACAGAATAAAGAAACAAGAATGGGGCTTCCCTGGTGGTGCAGTGGTTGAGAGTCCACCTGCCGATGCAGAGGATACGGGTTCGTGCCCCAGTCCGGGAGGATCCCACATGCCGCGAAGCGGCTGGGCCCGTGAGCCATGGCCGCTAGGCCTGCGTGTCCGGAGCCTGTGCTCTGCAACAGGAGAGGCCACAACAGTGAGAGGCCCGCGTACCGCAAAAAAAAAAAAAAGAAACAAGAATGAAAAGAAATGAAGACAGCCTAAGAGACCTCTGGGACATTAAATGCACCAACATTCACATTTTAGGGGTCCCAGAAGGATAACAGAAAGAGAAAGGACCCAAGAAACTATATGAAGAGATTATAGTTGACAACTTCCCTAACATGGGAAAGGAAATAGCCACCCAAGTCCAGGAAGTGTAAAGAGTCCCAGGCAGGATAAACCCAAGGAGAAACACGCTGAGACACACAGTAATCAAATTGACAAAAATTAAATACAAAGAAAAATTATTAAAAGCAACAAGGGAAGCCACCCAAGTCCAGGAAGCGCAGAGAGTCCCAGGCAGGATAAACCCAAAGAGAAACATGCCAAGACACATAGTAATCAAACTGACAAAAATTAAAGACAAAGAAAAATTATTAAAAGCAACAAGGCAAAAATGACAAATAACATACAGGGGAACTCCCATAAGGTTAACAGCTGATTTCTCAGCAGAAACTCTACAAACCAGAAGGGAGTGGCACGATGTACTTAAAAGTGATGAAAGGGAAGAACCTACCACCAAGATTACTTTACCCGTCAAGGATCTCATTCAGATTTGACGGAGAAATCAAAAGCTTTACAGACAAGCAGAAGCTAAGAGAATTCAGCATCACCAAACCAGCTCTACAACAAATGCTAAAGGAACTTCTCTAAGTGGGAAACACAAGAGAAACAAAGGACCTAGAAAAACAAACCCAAAACAATTAAGAAAATGGTAATAGGAATATATATATAGATAACTACCTTAAATGTGAATGGACTGAATGCTCCAACCAAAACATACAGGCTCACTGAAAGGATACAAAAACAAGACCCATATATATGCTCTCTACAAGAGATCCACTTCAGACCTAGGGACACATACAGACTGAAAGTGAGGGGATGGAAAAAGATATTCCATGCAAATGGAAATCAAAAGAAGGTTGAAGTAGCAATACTCATAAAATAGACTTTAAAATAAAGAATGTTAACAAAAGACAAGGACACTACATAATGATCAAAGGATCAATCCAAGAAGAAGATATAACAATTACAAATATATATGCACCCAACATAAGAGCACCTCAATACATAAGGCAAATGCTAACAGCTATAAAAGAGGAAATTGACAGTAACACAATAATAGTGTGGGACTTTAACACCTCACTTACACCAACGGAAAGATCATCCAGAGAGAAAATTAATAAGGAAACACAAGCTTTAAATGACACAATAGACCAGATAAATTTAATTGATATTTACAGGACATTCCATCCAAAAACAGCAGATTACACTTTCTTCTCAAGTGCACATGGAACATTCTCCAGGACAGATCACATCTTGGGTCTCAAATCAAGCCTCAGTAAATTTAAGAAAATTGAAATCATATCAAGCATCTTTTCTGACCACAATGCGATGAGATTAGAAATCAATTACAGGGAAAAAATCGTAAAAAACACAAACACATAGAGGCTAAACAATACGTTACTAAATAACCAAGAGATCACTGAAGAAGTCAAAGAGGAAATCAAAAGATACCTAGAGACAAATGCCAACGAAAACATGATGATCCAAAACCTGTGGGATGCAGCAAAAGCAGTTTTAAGAGCGAAGTTTATAGCAATACAATCCTACCTCAAGAAAAAAGAAAAATCTCAAATAACAATCAAACCTTACGCCTAAAGGAACTAGAGAAAGAAGAACAAACAAAACCCAAAGTTAGTAGAAGGAAAGAAATCATAAAGATCAGAGCAGAAATAAATGA
>NC_041232.1:817370-818795 GCF_002837175.3 Physeter macrocephalus | reverse complement strand
GACATGGGTTCGAGCCCTGGTCTGGGAAGATCCCACATACCATGGAGCAACTAAGCCCATGCGCCACAACTACTGAGCCTGCGCTCTAGAGCCCATGAGCCACAACTACTGAGCCCACGTGCCACAGCTTCTGAAGCCCACACGTCTAGACCCCATGCTCCACAAGGAGAGAAGCCACCACAATGAGAAGCCTGTGCGCTGCAGTGAAGAGTAGCCCCCGTTCTCTGCAACTAGAGAAAGCCCATGCACAGCAACGAAGACCCAAGGCAGCCAAAAATGAATAAATAAAAAATAAATTTATTTTTTAAAGAAAAGAATCTGCCTCCCAGTGCAGGGGACGTGGGTTTGATAGCTGGTCAAGGAAGATCCCACATGCCACAGAGCAAATAAGTTCGTGTGCCACAACTGCTGAGCCTGTGCTCTAGAGCCTGTGAGCCACAACTACTAAGCTCAAGTGCCACAACTTCTGACACCTGTGATTCTAGAGCCTGTGCTCCAAAACAAGAGAAGCCACCGCAATGAGAAGGCTGTGCACTGCAGTGAAGAGTAGCCCCCTCTCTCCGCAACTAGAGAAAGCCTGCGCTCAACAATGAAGACCCAACACAACCAAAATAAATACATAAATAAATAAATAAATAAATAAATAAATAAATAAATAAATAAATAAATAAATAAATAAATAAATAAATAAATAAATAAATAAATAAATAAATAAATAAATAAATAAATAAATAAATAAATAAATAAATAAATAAATAAAATCTTCCAACAAACAGAAGCCCAGGACCAGATGGCTTCACAGGTGAATTCTATCAAACATTTAAAGAACAGCTAACACCCATCCTTCTCAAACTCTTCCAAAAAATTGCAGAGGAAGGAACACTCCCAAACTCATTCTACAAGGCCACCATCACCCTGATACCAAAAGCAGACAGAGATACTACAAAAAAAAGAAAATTACTGACCACTATCACTGATGAATATAGATGCAAAAATCCTCAACAAAATACTAGCAAACAGAATCCAACAACATATTAAAAGGATCATACACCATGATCAGGTGGGATTTATCCCAGGGATGCAAGGATTCTTTAATATATGTAAATCAATCAATGTGATACACCGCATTAACAAACTGAAGAATAAAAACAATATGATCATCTCTATAGATGCAGAAAAGGCTTTTGACAAAATTCAACACCGATTTATGATAAAAACTCTCCAGAAAGTGGGCACAGAGGGAACCTACCTCAACACAATAAACACCATATACAACAAACCCACAGCAAACAGCATTCTCAATGGTGAAACACTGAAAGCATTTCCTCTAAGATCCGGAACAAGACAAGGATGTCCACTCTCACCACTATTATTCAACATAGTTTGGGAAGTCCTAGCCACGGCAATCAGAGAAGAAAAAGAAAT
>NC_041232.1:720355-817008 GCF_002837175.3 Physeter macrocephalus | reverse complement strand
TCAATGGAACAGGATAGAAAGCCCAGAGATAAACCCACACACCTATGGTCAACTAATCTATGACAAAGGAGGTAAGGATATACAATGGAGAAAAGACAGTCTCTTCAATAAGTGGTGCTGGGAAAACTGGACAGTTACATGTAAAAGAATGAAATTAGAACTCTCCCTACCTCCATACACAAAAGTAAACACAAAATGGATTAAGGACCTAAATGTAAAACTGGACACTATAAAACTCTTAGAGGAAAACATAGGAAGAACACTCTTTGACATAAATCACAGCAAGATCTTTTTTGACCCACCTCCTAGAGTAATGGAAATAAAAACAAAAATAAACAAATGGGATCTAATGAAACTTAAAAGCTTTTGCACAGCAAAGGAAACTATACACAATACGAAAAGACAACCTCAGAATGGGAGAAAATATTTGCAAAAGAATCAATGGACAAAGGATTAATCTCCAAAATATATAAACAGCTTATGCAGCTCAATATGAAAAAAACAAACAACCCCCAAAAATATGCGCAGAAGACCTAAATAGACATCTCTCCAAAGAAGACATACAGATGACATACAGATGGCCAAGAGGCACATGAAAAGCTGCTCAACATCTCTAATTGATTAGAGAAATGTAAATCAAAACTACAATGAGCTATCACCTCACACTGGTTAGAATGGGCATCATCAGAAAATCTACAAACAACAAATGATAGAGAGGGTGTGAAGAAAAGGGAACCCTCTTGCATGGTTGGTGGGAATGTATATTGATACAACCACTATGGAGAGCAATATGGAGGTTCCTTAAAAAACTAAAAGTAGAACTACCATATGACCGAGCAATCCCACTACTGGGCATATACCCAAGAAAACCATAATTCAAAAAGACACATGCACCCCAATGTTCACTACAGCACTATCTACAATAGCCAGGCCATGGAAGCAACCTAAATGCCCATCAACAGATGAATGGATAAAGAAGATGTGGTAACATATATACAATGGAATGTTACTCAGCCATAAAAAGGAACAAAACTGGGTCATTTGTAGAGACGTGGATGGACCTAGAGACTGTCATACAGAGTGAAGTAAGTCAGAAAGAGAAAAACAAATATCGTATATTAACGCATATATGTGGAATCTAGAAAAATGGTACAGATGAACTGGTTTGCAAGGCAGAAATAGAGACACAGATGTAGAGAACAAACGTATGGACACCAAGAGGGGAAAGCAGATGGGGGATGGGTGGGGGTGGTGGTGGTGGGATGAACTGGGAGATTTGGATTGACATATATACACTTATATGTATAAAATAACTAATAAGAACCTGCTGTATAAAAATTAAATTTTTGAAAAATATAGTTAAGTCATTTTTATTCCGCACACATACATATTATTATAAGAGTAACAGCCATGTCACAAAAGTGTTAAAATTAAGAGAGCACTTTTAAAATAAATTATTTGGCATGGTTGAACAATATAAAAACAATTACTTACAACTTTTCCAGAAAACAACTCACAGCTCTTTGCTACCTCTAATTCATAAAACATTCCACTGAGTCAGGTCAAAACAGTCTCTTTTAAAGTGTCCCTTGGGACAAACCACTGGTGACTGAGAAATCCCAAACCATTAGGAAATGCAACAAAACCACCATAAATCGCACCAAGATATTTCCCTTCCAGCCCCACTGGTTCCCAAAATCATTACAGAGAAGACCTGAAGGTGTTGTTTCTTCACCTGATAACAGGCATTTAAGCACTGACTTTGGGCTGAATCTCTTCAGGCCACATTACTAAAGCATACGTAGAGAGCAGTGGAAAAACATTTTTTGGTTGCATTTAGTTCACAGTAAAACAATTATGATTTCTCCTGCTTTCCTCCCTTTCTGATTTCTCAGACATAAAAACTGCAAAAAGAAACAACTCTCCTGAACCCAAGCACTGAAATATTCAGGGAGGAGAGGAGCAGGCCACCCCAGCACGCAGCTGGGTTGAGAACACGGCCATGCAGACTGGCATGAAACCGTCACAAACCGTCACTGTCCTCAAAGTCCTTGTGGTTTAGGAGAGGAAAAAAATTCAAAGAAAACAGCTGTGAACAATTAAAAAGCAGTACATCAACAGGTGCAAAATGTTCTTGTTCAAATGAAATGCACGGAAGAGTGCCAAGGAAACTAAGTTCATGCTCCCCGACAGGGAAGAAGGCAGTCCTTTAAACAGCTGTTTACCTCGGGGAAATCAGGGTCACCCAGAGATGGAAACACCCCAAATTTGCACTCTTGACACAGGAAGAAAACGGCTCAAGGCCACGTCTGAATGGCACTTGCAGCCCACGTCCACCTCCTTTTCACTGCACAGCTGAGGCCCGGGGGACTCAGTAAGCTGCCTGCTAGCTGGCTGTTCGTGGCACAGTAAGAATCGGGAATAACTGACTCCAGTCTCTGCTGCCAGGCTAGCAAGGCAAGCGTCCTAACCCAAACAGGAAGGCCAGACACCACACGCTGACTCACTCGAGTCTCTGTGCAAATAAGGACACAAAAAGCTTTGCAAGCTTGTCCTTCCCTCCAGAGACTAGAGGTGGTGTAAAATGAACGCAATAACAGATCCCTTCCAGTGGCCCCAAAATTCTATGAGGCACGTGGCCCTCTTTAGCACTTAGCCTTCAAAAATCCTTCCCTGTGTAGACCAAGCCCTGCAGCTGAATGCAAAGCAGACCAACCCCCACCATTGTTAACCAAGTCAGTTAAAAGATCATAGGTAAAACAAAAAGGAAAAACACAAACAGAACTTTGTGTTATTTTATTACCATCTTTTTCAAGCTCTAGGCTTAAACAGTCAAAAAATGTCTTATAAGACATATATAATGCAACCGAGGCTTAGCGTTTTCCCCAGTGGTTTTATAATTATGATTATTTAAGATATCTCATTCATATAAATGTAATAGGAAAACTATGCAGTGTTATCTTTAACCTTGAACTCATTTTTTAAAATTTATTTATTTATTATTTATTTTGGGCTGCTTTGGGTCTTCATTGCTACACGCGGGCTTTTCTAGTTGCGGCGAGCGGGGGCTACTCTTCGTTGTGGTGCACGGGCTTCTCATTGCGGTGGCTTCTCTTGTTGCGGAGCACGGGCTCTAGGCGCCTGGGCTTCAGTAGTTCTGGCTCACGGGCTCTAGAGCCCAGGCTCAGTAGTTGTGGCACATGGGCTTAGTTGCTCCACGGCATGTGGGATCTTCCCGGACCAGGGCTCGAACCCGTGTCCCCTGCACTGGTAGGCGGGTTCTTAACCACTGCACTACCAGGGAAGCCCCTGAACTCATTTTTTTAAATGATGCTTTCCTATAGCTCCTTTAAGTACACAGCTATTCCCATGGACTTTTATTTTCAGGTTAGCCCGGGCAGCCTGAATGACTGGGAGGATTTTTTCACAGAAACCTGACAATGCAGGACTCCCTCTGGACAGGCCTGTGAGCACTTCCTCCACAGCTAGGCTAATCCACCACCTTCCCTACAGAGTGTGACAAGGAAACCAGACACACTGCCAGTTGTCACTGTGCCAACACAGTCAGCTTTTGAAGACCTCCATAAAGGTTATTCTGAAAGCTCCCCTGAGAACACTGTAATAACCAACTGAAAACAGCATTCCATTCAGTGGTTTGCATTCCTGAGGATGACAGTGGAATAAAAGTCACCTCCACTGGCCAATGCAAGGAGTGCCACCTATGACCGGGAAGAATAACGAAACTTGATGGACATCAGAGCTTCTCGCCGCCGCCACCTTGCCTGGTACTGCCACCAGGACAGACAAGGACCCTCCCCCACGAAGGACGGTTCTACAGGCAGAGAGTGTCTGGGGGCCCGGAGGGGACTCCACTGACCCACGCTGACAAGACTGAAGTCAGTCCCCTGAGTAGCTCTTTGTCAGTGAGACAGAATTTCATTTGTGTTTGTGTCCCACCCATCACAGGTCCTGGCATATAGGAAGCTCCCCATAAACTCTGACTCAACAGTAAAATGGATAGATGAATGAATGGATTTGAAATGTAAAACAGGAAAGGTCACGTGGACCCTCTGCCTTCCCCGAAAATATAGTCATAGTTTTTAATTTGTTCTGATCTTGACAATAGCCCTCCTGGTAGGTAGGCACTGCTCTCCCCATTTTGTGGAGCAGGGGACTGAGGCTCAGTGAGTTAAATAATTTGTCTAAGGCCACAGTAATGTTACGGGGTAGAGTACAAATGTGAATTTATATCTCTCTAGTTCCAAAACCTGCACCTTTCCAATATACCAAATCGCCTTCTTAATGAAAGTATGACTCTGCAAAGTTTCCCAAGTAAAACAAAAGAGTAAGCAAAGTAAATATGTTAATTTCAGAATTAAAAAATATTTCTCATACTGTCCACTGTAAATAATATAAACCAAAACATGTCAAAACACAAAACTAAGATCAAAACCCATCTGGAAGCTGTTATTCCAGATGGAAACAGCAACTGAAGCCTGGAAGCCTCAAGGCCCAGTGAGGAAGAACTCAGGTCTGGGCGAATGAAGAGGAAGAGTCTAGGGCATGAGAAAGGAGCATGGCTAAGGCTGCCTCCGCCCACCCCCCCTGTGGGAGAATTTACTGATCGGTCCACACCAGTGCCCATGGCCTCTCTGATCAAATCAGACTGTAAAATCTCTGAGGGTAAGAACTGTGTCTTCTACCTATATATTTTTTCTAGCCAGATCTATCACCACACTGTACATATCACAAAGGTTCAAAAACAGTTGGATTAGAATTAGCAAATGAATAAATGAATGGTGAACTCTGTAAGCAAATCGAATAAAGTAAAAGCAAGAAAGAACTGAAGTGCTCGCTGGCAACGGAAAGGGTTATGCTTTCTTTGGGTTATTAGAGCAAACACAGTCCTGCTCCTCCCTCTGCCCTGACCACCAGCCCAAGTGGGCCTACCCGCAGCTCCTCTCTCCATTCTGATAGTAAAGCAGTGGGTAATGCCAGTCTGAAGACCACAAACACTATCATCTTGGCCATTTATCTAGCTCTGTGACGTGTCCTGATGCATCATTCAGTGATCCTGTCATCATTCTATCGATGGTTTAAAGTTCAGTGATGGGCTTCTCTGGAGAAGGTACATCCTGTAGAGTGAAGGCCATGACAAAGGGCAATAATCCACCCAAATTCACTCCTGAGTGTCCTCATAAATCTCAAATAGAAACTATTTTTTTAAACTCCATGTTTGGCAGTTGGTTGGAGGTAAGTCACATGGGAACTGTACATCCCACCAGCAGACCCAATGACAACTTTGTGAGCACTGACGGCGTAGTTCGCAGGCACGCACACTCTTGAATGAACGATGGCCTCCATGGGAGGCCTTTCAACAGTGTCTGTGAGGCAGGAAATCATGAAACTGAGCGGGATGTTCAGCCTTCATCCCACAGCAAGCCTTTCTGGAAGTGCTCTGGCAAAGCTCTCCGGCACCCTCCTAAGCTCCAAACCCAAACCCAAAGAGCCTCATCAGGTCCCCGTCACCTGTGCCTCTCAGAAGCACCTCATGCGCTGACAGCACCTGCCCGGCCCTCCACAGTCAACAGGACTCCACGTCGCCTCCCTCTGATCATCCGCGTCTCTGACACCCTCAGCAGCATCTTTCCTCCACTGAGCCCCTAAAATTTGCTGCTGCCTGGAGTGCTGTCCTCAGCAAAGTCATCCTTGCTGAATTTTACTGACTTTACCTAAATTTGCTCACCAGTGGAGAAATGCTACCTGGACAGCAGGAAGAAGGGAGTGAGAGAAGGAGGAAGCAGGAGAGGATGGACCAGAGGCTTGCTCACCTACACCCGTGTAACTGCACCACACGGCTGACATTCAACCGTGTATAAATTTAGTTCTGGCTGTCCTGTGGTAGGAATTCAAGGCCTAACACTGAGAAACAACCTTCAGTTGCTTTGTCATTGTATTTGGTTAAATGACATACAGTTAAAAGGGCCGCCTGCTAACAGACAAGCACAGCAAGAGAACCTCACTACAGGTGACACAACAGTGCCCAGGACAGACTGACAGGAGCCCCAGCAAGGACAAGCTGAGTCCTCAACCAATCATTCTTCAAAAAGGCAGGCACGGGACCACCCAGTGTTTTTCAAGTCTTAGATACAATCATCCCAAAGTCCATCTCTCCCATCTCTCCCACATCCCTCCCTGTGTCCCTCAGACCCAACTCTCATCCAACATTCCAAGTTGCAGAAAATGCTTACTCCACAAAGACAGATCCCACATAAGATCTTATTTTAAGTGGTCAAGGTCTAAACAGTTTTCCGACTGACGTTAATTTGTTTTTTAAGGTCCTTAACATCTTTAATAAATAGTATTAAGAGTGCTGAGAGCCTGCTGCAGATGGGGTGCTATGTCCTATGAGACTCATTCCCACAAACCAACTCCCAAGTCCTCAGTTAACTCACAGAGAGAAGAGTAAAATTATAAGTAATAAACATAACAGGCTGGCACATCTAATAATTACTTGCAAGAGAAACTGGAACCAGACTGCACAGAGAACAACCTACCTGGAATTAGATTTTCATTGGCAAATCATCCTCATCCAACTTATGAATTCCCAAAGCCACTTGTTAGGTATTTGTTACCAGCATTCTGAGGCCTCAAGAGCCACATTCAGAGCCTACTCCCCAGCACAGCTGAATGAAGGTCTCTCCAGTGACATCGCACCGTCCATGCCAGAGTGCACATGGAGGGCAGGGCGAGTCACTCACAAGCCTCCTGGCCATGTACGCCAACAAGTCTAATCCACCAGACTGAGAGCATTTCTACTCTGGGTGGCAACTACAATCTCTTTCCAGTTATGAAGAATGGAAAAATGCAGCAAAGATATCTTATTATATTAAATGAAGTCTAGCAGAGAGGACAAAAGCAAAGTATACAGGAAACAAAAAGCAAATATAACTTGAATAACCTGTGTTATTTGGGGGAAACCAACAAAATATCTAAAACCAGCTAATCCTAAACAACAGGGTGGTTCTGCAGCCATATTGGAAATTCATTCCTAACGATAACTCAAAATCCAGAAGCCACAAAAGAAACGATTGATAATATAACCACATAAACATCAAAAACTTAAGCCTGGTAAAAATCAAAGTTAAAAGACAAATGACAAAAACCTGGAAACAGTATTTGCAAGTTTTATCACAAAATCTACTTCTCTCACATATAAAACGCTCCTAGAAATCCAAGAGAGAAAAAAAAGTACAACAACCCACAAATACAAACAGCTCTAAAACTCATGTGAAAGATGCACACTCACTCATAAAAATAGAAATGTAAATTAAAAGTACATTTAGATAACATTTTCCACCTATCAGGCTGGTAAACTCCAAAACCGTGGTAATATGCTCTATTCCCGAGGATGTGGTAAAACAGGCACCCTCACCCACTGCTGACTGATAGGGTGTGCTAGTGTCACCCTAGGGAACTTGACTGGCAATGTCAACCGAAACCACAAATGCACCTGCTCTTCGACTTGACAATTCCAGTTCTGGTAACTTATCCTAAAGGTACACTTGCACATAATTAAGTACAATGAAATTAAGCAAAATAAAATGTTATTTACTGTATTTTGTTTGTATAGGCAAAATTTGGAAATAAGTCAAACGTTCATCAATAAAGAACTGGTTCAATAAATTATGGTGCATCTATTCAATGGGACACCAGACAGCTGTAAATAGGAGGGAAAGGGAGGGGAGGGGAAAGGAGGAGAGAGGAGAGGAAGGAAGCTTTCTATGTGCTGACGTGAAGGGTTTCCAAACCATGTTAAGTATAAAAAGCGGTGCAGGAAAATGGGTGTTGACACGTTCTAGATAAACAGAGGTGGTGATGGTCAACACACTTTCAAGTCTGTCATGAATGATTAAAATGATTCTAGAAAGATACGTAAGAAACTAATGACAGTGATTGTGGGACAGGACAGGCAAAGAGTGGACAGAGTAGACCTTTGAATCAAATTTTTTTTTAAGTCTTTATTGAATTTGTTACAATATTGCTCCTGTCTTTTTTTTTTTTATGTTTTGGTTTTTTGGCCGTGAGGCATGTGGGATCTTAGCTCCCTGACCAGGGATTGAACCCGTACTCCCCGCATTGGAAGGTGAAGTCTTAACCACTGGACCACCAGGGAAGTCCCAAATCAATACCTTTTGACAACTGATTTTATTTTTGAACCATGTGATGATATTGCCTAATTGAAAATAAAATAATAATAATAATAATAGTTTTTTACACATGACCTGATAGCTGTCTTTCAACCCAGACTCCATATCAGCAAGCTGCAGCTCAGACGACTGTGAGTCCACCTTCCTCAGACGACCCTTTGTCTCCCACATTGTTTACAGCCCCCCATCCTCAGGGGACCCTTAACATCCTCTCACAGTACTTGGTTTGCCAGTTCTCTATCCTCAAGTCTGTTTCTATGACAAGGATTTTCAGAAAATATAAATTATTCTTGAATATCATAATTTGAAACTAAAACAGAAGAAATCCCTTTTCCTAAGCCTGCACCAGGTAAACCTGAAAGAGCTGAACCCTCTTGGGTTAACTGTGAGAGCAGCTGGCTGATCTCCTTACACTGAGTGAGTCTGAGAGACACCCATCCTCCCCAGAACTTTTCCAGGTGCTCTAACCCACAGCCTGCAGCGTGCCAACCTTCGGGGACATGTAAGGTCCAATGCCTTGAACAACGTCAACCAAAACTGGGGCTGAGCACAGAAACCTGGAAGCCGTCCACACCCCTAGTGGGAGAGCCTCTGCACTGGGGTCCACAACGACCACCAGGACGCATGTGCCTACATCCACCCCCACAGCACAGAACTGCACTCAAACCTTTCCAACTATTCACCTTTACTTAAAAACCCAGAAACTACTCTCCCTGCTGGCAAACTGCACTGTCTGACAACACTTCAGGCCACAGTTTTTGCCTATGGCCTCTGTATCATTGTATCCTACAGAACAACTCCTTCTTATCATTGTATCCTACAGAACAACTAGGACCATTTTAATTCTTTAACTATTAGAACCTAGCGCCCATATATCTAAACACTTTTATCAAGAGCTGCACAAAACAATACATACGCATCCCTTTCACAAGAAAGTTTTGTTTGTTTTTTAACTTCCTCCCTCTTTTGTAGAGTCGGGGAGAGTTAGGGCAGGAGGGTCAGTTTAGAAAGATTTAGCTCATGCATAAAATAGCTTTTGATTAATGAAAAAAGGAATTAAGTCCTCAGAGGGCAAAGTTACTTTATTTCCCTCTCAGTGGAAAGGAGAAGACAAATGGGAACCCCCAAGACAGCTGGGCCTCAGGCATGCTCGCCCCGTGCTGTACTCCCTCCTGCCTGTCCTGTTGGCAACTCTGGGGTCAACAGACCAGGCAGAGTGAGACAGCACACATCCTGGAGAAATCCAGAGAACCCCTTTATTCATTAAAGACTACCCCAACAAATCTTCTAAAAAGAAGGAACCAAAAGCTTTCCTTTGGGACCATGGCTGAGTTCTTTTATAGTCAGATCCCAGCACTCCAAAACAGAAACAGTCACTTCATATTTTCCTCTTTTCCCTCTGCAGCTGGAGAGCTAGCATGAAGTCCGGAGGGAGAGGCCACAGGGGGCCCGCAGGAGCCTCTCGCCCGCCTGCCCCTTTCCAAGGAACCACTGCAAACATTTTCCTTTCATTCCAGAGCACAAAATCCTGAAAGGCACTCATCTGCATTTGGCCTCCACGAACATCAGTAAATATATAAACTACCAATGTGAAACATCTCCCGGGAATAACAGTGCAGCAAATAAAACAATGTAAGCCTCTTTACCCTACCCCCAAATTACCTGTTCTCCTCCTCAAGAATCACTCTCCTCAGGTAACATCAAACCATCCTGAAGCAGTTGCTTCTAACAGTTTTCTTGGAAAGTCAATACCACCCAAGCAAGCTGTTACTCCCCTCCGCAGAGCTGCTGGAAACGAGTCCCCGAGCTGCCAACACCAGGTTTGGCAAACTTCGGCTCCAGAAAACCATTAATCTCGTTATGGCATTTGGAGGTCTCAACAAAATCGCATTTCCAAATGAAATAAACCCAGTCTCCCAAACTGGGCTGCATTGGAACAAGGAAACAAACAGCAGGGAGACAGCAATGAATTACAAATGGCATGCTAATTACCAGTCTACTTCCAGAAATAGCTGAAGACTGCAGGATTTTTGCTGTTGTTGTTGTTAAAATAACTACAGCCTTTATTCTAGGGCTGGGCAAAAGCATCTGATTTATTCAAATGCTTCAGCTTCTAAACATAATCACATTTATATGTACTAATCTGGGAGGGGGAGTAGGTGGAGACAAACCTTGGGGGCTGGGACATGGGTCCCCAGAGACAGCAGTGGGGGCCTGGGGAAAGCTGACCAGCCGTGATTAGGCATGTCTACCGGCATCACCAAACCCACCACCAGTGTGGCTGACAGAGAGGGACCCTCCTGCTTGCTCTCTCAGTGGCACCCATCTCAGACCATATGGACAAAGGAGGGGGGCAAAGGTAACCAAGTCTCGACAAAGTGTCTCAGCACCTTCAGCACTTACTCCGAGTGGTAGGTGGATGAGCAGCAATGGTGCCTAGCGAGTTTTACAGAATTTAGATTAGAGTCCTGCTTTCAAGAAACAATCTGCGGGCTTCCCTGGTGGCGCAGTGGTTGAGAGTCTGCCTGCCGATGCAGGGTACACAGGTTCGAGCCCTGGTCTGGGAGGATCCCACATGCCGCGGAGCAACTGGGCCCGTGAGCCACAACTACTGAGCCTGTGCGTCTGGAGCCTGTGCTCTGCAAAGAGAGGCTGCGATAGTGAGAGGCACGTGCACCGTGATGAAGAGCGGCCCTCGCTCCCCGCAACTGGAGAAAGCCCTCGCACAGAAACGAAGACCCAACACAGCCAAAAATAAATAAATTAATTAATTATTTTTAAAAAATATATATATATATATATATATTTAAAAAAAACAATCTGCTAAAGAGAAAAACAGGAGAAAGTGCAAGAGCACAACAGAAACATGGTCATTTCATGCCACTGCCCTTGGTTCCCTAAGGACAAGATGCACACCTCTCCCTGCGTGAGTGCAACTCAAGGGATGAACACCTCACCCCAGATTCCTATTTGTGCTATGGATGCAGAGCCTACAGGTTTAACAGCAGAATTTGGAGTCTGAGCCCTGTTTAGAGACCACCCCACTGCCCCCCACCCCTGCCCCAAACCTCTGCCACCTCCTTATGCCTCTAAATATGTCCCATCCTCCCACCCCTGCTCTCAAATTTCAGAATGTTTCAGCAGGAAGTCTCCTTCAAGCTCATCTCTTCCAGCAAAAGTTCCTCCAGGTTTAACAAAGCCATAGGAAGTGTTCTTGGGTCAAAAAAGTTTAGGAGAGGGACTTCCCTGGCAGTCCAGTGGTTAAGACTCTGCACTTCCAATGCAGGGGGCGCAGGTTCCATCCCTGGTTGGGGAACTAAGATCCCACGTGCCATGCAGTGCAGCCAAAAAAAAAAAAAAAAAAAAGAGAGAGAGAGAGAGAAATTTAGGAGATTCTGGGTTAAACAACACTACAGCTTTCTTTTCTGTCAAACTTCTCCGAGCCTCTAATATGCTAAAGGTACGTTAAGAATCTCCAAGAAGGGGATCTAACAGGCAACCTTTATAAACTTGATGGACTAGAAACCTTTTCTCTTGCCACCTCCTGAGACCAGTACTCCTCTGAGTGCCACACGCTCTCCAGCCACCTTCTTCAATGCAGAGCAAACATCTGCTGAGCACCCACTCCAGCCAGGCACACAGTGGCTGCTGAGGACACAAAAATGGAGAAGACACACGGGCCTCCAGGCACTCACAGCTGAGGATTCCGAGACTCTGGGGGGTGAGCTGCTCAAAGCCATGCAGATAATTACTGGCTGGTCTCAGAGCTCAAACTAGTGGCCAGCTGCCAGTCCACCACACTTTGTTCCTTGCCACACCCATCTCTGATCAGAAAAGGTGTTCAGCCATGGAAATGTGTTGATCAGATGGAGTTCTCCAGAGAGACCTCAGCAGCAGCCAAGATCCCCCATTAAAACAGGACACACTGCATTTGCTTTGCCTACTTGAATGACCCTGCTTAGTGTTAATACAGCAACTTGAGCATGGAGGCACCACGTGAACACCAGTAAGCAGTCTGTCAACCCACCCCTCCCAGGGGAACACCACCCCCCAGGAGCCCAGGGGCACTGGCCTCCCCTGTGTTTCTACACCATACACAGGGACCCTAAAGCATACAGACATCACCGACAGCACCTGATGGAGGCCATAAGGCTAAATGTCTCCCTGGAATTCACTTGTAATTGTCATGCCAGCCTGGTCTCCCCAGTAAAAACTAAAAGTTGTATCACAGAGGGCTTTAGTCTCAAATCCAGGACTGATGCAAGAGTGCTCTAGTCCAGTTCTACATGTCTCTGGACCATGTAGTTAGTTACAGGGGCTTTCTCTTCCTCTGAAGTATGGAGGTTTTGGTGGGCGAATGCCCCTTAACTCAATGATGTGAGGAGGAGGCAGGTGTTCCAAAAACAAAACTCTAAAGAAAAATTTTTAATGTTTTTGCTTTAACATATCAAACAGGCACACCATAAACTTGAAAAGCTCCACTACTTCTATTGAAATTTGTTTAATTTCCGGAAAGAAGGTCTGGCCCAGCATTAATCTTCTGCAGTCACACACATCTACATCCGCATCCACAGCAGGGGGTGCAGCTGACTGTGAGGGCCACTCGGATGTTCCTACACTAACTGGGGGAGTGGGGGCGGGTGTCGGAAAAATGATCTTCACTTTTCAAAGGAAATCAAGCCCCACCTTTTTTTAACTACAAACATCACTTAAAATGCCGACATGCTATACAAAACCATCACTCTAAGCATTCCATCCTAGAATTTGAGAAGGAAATTCCCCAGGAATTTCGAGAACACTGTAACTTTGGACAACATGTGTTCGCACTGCACGTGACTTGCCGTGGTGTCCTCCCAGCTCCGGCCTGCCCAGGACTCAAAACAGTGTCCGGCAGCAATAGGAGGGACCCACAGCTCAGCAGCAAGTCCTGCCGGTGCCGGCCTGACCCCAGGAGCTGGGCCTGGCACTGTTCTGATCAGAGCGCATTTTTGTCCAAGCTTCCCAGAATTTCTACCAGAGCCTACAGAATGACAGCTTCCTGTTAACAAATGCTTCAGGTCTCTTGTCTGTAAAAGCTAACCCACACTCTTGCATACCTCACCCCAGGACCAGAGCCCACCCCTGAACAGGAGCAGGAAGTGCCCCGCTACAGCTACTTTGCTCCCCGTGGCTGTGCCAGGCCTCTGGCACCGTGGTGCCCTGTGCAGCCTACTGCATGCCTGCTCCAGGGAGCCCTCCTGGTCAGCACCTATAAATAGGACGGGTCCCACTCTACTTCCAGCTTCCAAATCCTGGCCCCACACCATATACCTTCTTGTCTAAAGAAAAGCTTGTCCGTCATCTTAGACGGACAAGATAGGCCTGGTAAAAACCTGACATCAGACTTGAAATTCAGGCACCGATATCATGGCTCTGGAGCTCAGGAAAATATGTTTTGGTAACTGGAACAGGTACTTCCCTTCAATCTGGTCCCCGTGTTTACCAGGCGTTATCATCTCAGCCCTCTACAGGACGCTAGAGAAAAGGCTTGAGGACCTCTCCTGGGCAGGAAAACACCAAAGTACACAGCATCCCCCTCCCCTTTCCCCCCTCCCCACAGGTCAGCAAAGCAAAGGCCCCTCCAAGATGTAGAGACCCTCAGGGTCCCAAGTCACTCAGTCTCAACCCCCCTGTGTAAACATTCTCCATGGCCTTCCATGGGGACTGGGGACTCCTCTTTTAAAGAAGGTGCCCATTTCCTTTCAGACCAGGCAGGAAAAAAACAAATGCCAAAGGGAGGGCATTAAGCCGTGAAAGGTACACCCTGAAAGGCCACAAAAGGCCAGGCACTTCCTGTACAACATCTCCCCAACTCTACAAGAATCCTGTGTGAGTTCCAGGTATTATCTCATTCCGCAGATGGAGAAACTGAAATGCACAGAGTGAAGGAACCTGCCCAAGGTCATGTAACGAGTAAATGATGGGCTCCAAAATCCAACCTAGGTCTGTCTGCCTCCAAAGACCATGAACTTTTCTCACAGCCATGTGATTATGACGTTGTAGAAAGCACATATTATAAACTTTTAAATATTAACAGACCGAAAAGAAATGCACAGAAAGGAAAATAGCGGTTATGTGAAAACAATGAAACCATGGGTGACTTTTGCCCTTTTCTTTGTATCTAAATTTTCTTGCTTCTATTATTTTTAAATGTTTTAAAAAATAAAATGCTGTTTACAAATCAAAACTACAAGTTTATCAGTGAAAGGGTGCTGTCCATTAGTTCTATTATGATTTCTTAAGAAAACAAAGTGGGGCCTGCCAGTGGTCAGTGCCACCCCTGGACAGGCATGTGGAGGTGAAGACCCTGGCCCCCATGGTTAGAGGTCACTTCTGGGCCAGAGCCTGGACTTGCTGGGACAAGACTTTCCAGAGTTCCCTTTCCCTATTTTATGTAAGCTGATCTTTAAGAATTCCAGAAGTTTCATTTCGAGATCACCTTGCTAAGTGAAAGTAACTGGCTGCATCCTATTCCCGCCATAATGTGGTGGGTCAGGCCGCCTTTGTCTCAGCACAACACCACCCACCCCCGCGCCATGCGGTGAACTGCAGGGACAGCAAAGACAGCCCATCAGGACACCAGGAGCCTGGGCTGGAAGGGCAGGAGCTGTGTCTGCTCCTGTGTCTAGACCAGGGGCTACAAGGCCCTGCACAATCACTCAGCCTCTCTAGGTTTCAGGTTTTCTTCTTTGTACAATGAAAAAGATGGAATCGGTGACCTTCACAGTTACTTCGAGTTCTAAAACTTTAATTTTATAATCTCTGCCTTTGTCAGTGTGTGCAGTGCTCAATCTTCCACACAAACACAAATTAAACTCTTTTTGTACAATCATTAAAAGCACACACACCAAAATATACATTAGAGTTCACTTCTACTGGGGAAGTCTTAGAGCCTCATAAGAATATGTATATTAAACAACAGTGGCTATGCCCTTTGTTCCAGATATTCAAGAACATGTATCACCCAAAACAACAGTATAAAGATTCTCTACCCACTTGGAAGTCAGCAGACCCCCACCCCTCCACAATGCACTAAGTATACAGTGCTGACCACTTCAAGGTGTCAGCTGATCCTTTAAAATTCATTCTACTTCTACAGGTCTAAGCTCACATACAAGCCATCTGGAGCTATGTTTCATGTTGAGTGAAATCTCAGCTACAGGCTGCCCTGTGCCCACACTTGGACTCCAGAGGCAGGAGCCGCTGGTTTTTCCTGGGTAGGGCTCGGGCACCTCCGTGGGGATGAGTCTACAGAAGGGTCAACTTCTAGGTTTCCCCAGTCACCAGGTTCATCACAGCTCCCCAGGATGTTGGGCACATTACGCAAGGTCACAGGTGCTGAGGGAAGGTCCCTGTATGAGGGAAAATTCCAAGCAAGAGAGTAAATGTCTCGAGCTTCTACAAAGTCCAGATGCCAACAGGGGCTTCACTAATGCTGATGCTTCTGCCGAAGCCACTTCCCTTAGAAAAGCGTTGGTGTTTAACTCCTCAGTTGCAAACAAAGATTGCACAGCTCATTTCTTTAAGGGAAGAAGGGTTTACCTACAAATCAAATGCTTGATTTTCACTGTGCTTGATTACTACCCTATATTTTTATGCATGTCCCTAAAATCTGACCAGCCAGTTACCAAAATGCTCTTTGCTCCTAAGCATTTTCTAATAACTAGTGAACAAATCTGACAGAATTCACTTTTATATCCCTTGAGAGTACTGACAATCTCACAACTATTCCATGTAAGACCAAACTAAAAAGATACACATTTTTGACTACTCTAAACAATGGGCTGGCACGCAGACAAGTAGGTAGGCTGTTCTAACGTCAATTATGATGTAAAAAAGAGTGTAACCAGAATTTTCCTAGCAACCATTAAAAATACCATTTTCAGCTAGCCTTACAACATCCTCCATCCACATCCTCCAGCGTAGGATGGGGTCTACAAGGGCAGAGGCTGCAATGAAGCCTCTCACGTCAAGGCTCACTCCACCACTTACTAAGGGTCTGACCTTAGGCAAGTCACTTAAGGTCTCTGACTTCCACTTCCTTACTTGTAAATGAAGTTTTTGAATACATATGATAGCTGTGGTCTCTTTCGTTCTAAAGAAAAAGACATAACTTCTTCTCCAGTTAATAATACTACCACAGACCTCATCCTTCTGATGAGAAAAATCTCTTGCTATGTATTCAAATTGAGTTATTAAGACTTTTTTAAGAGACCATTTGTCATAATTATCTCCTATTTAAGCCATTTCTGGTCCAATCCTTCTAATGTGCTCCCAGCCTACAGCCTCAAAGTGATAGTCACCTTGACCATCATCAGCCCTTTCTGCATGGGCAGAAACTAGTGTTTAACATGTATATTCCTCAGCTTACTTCATAGAATTAAATAGCCAGAGGTTAAAAGTAGAGTCACTAGGACAAATCTGTCATTCCAACCTCAGAAATCATTTAGTGTGAACTGAGAAAGAGCTAGCACTGAACTTGTACTAAAGGACTCCTCCAGCCCCCAGAATGTGAGCCTGACTCCTCCAAGATCCCTAAGGAGGATGGGACAAGCTTCCAACAGTGCACGTGGAAGCAAGCATCCAAAAATTTAC
Organism: Physeter macrocephalus; assembly: GCF_002837175.3. Lineage (NCBI taxonomy): Eukaryota > Metazoa > Chordata > Mammalia > Artiodactyla > Physeteridae > Physeter > Physeter macrocephalus. Next base: position 800,164 of record NC_041232.1, on the reverse strand, counting down.
AAGTGACTTTCTGGGACTGAAAGCAAGGTAAAATGCAATTTTAAAAAATGTTTAAAAGGAAATTTTAAAAGTAGCTTCAAAGGGTGATCAGGAGAGATGACAATGACTAACAAGGTAATACTGACACCTGAAAATTCACATGCAATGTGAAAAAAAATGAAGAAGGAAGGTGACATCCATCTAAGACCTCTTACTTAGTGAGGCAGTCACTTTTTAAAAGAAAAAGTAACCTAAAGTTATGATTTAATCCAAAAGTGAACCATAAGATAACTGTACTCCCATATTTCTTCTTCTGTGATACAAAGAAGGACTGGTGTGAAACAATATTCCAGTCCAGCCAAGCCAGCTCATTTGTACAGGATTTGCATGTATTTGCATAACTTCTGCATGAGTAGGTGTTCTCGTCATGCATCTAAATTTTTTAAAGTATTTTTAAAGATATTTATTTACTTAGGCTGCACTGGGTCTTAGTTGCGGCATGTGGACTCTTAGTTGCAGCATGCACGTGGGATCTAGTTCCCCGACCAGGGATCGAACGCGGGTTCCCTGCATTGGGAGCACGGATGCTTACCCACTGGACCACCACAGAAGTCCCCATGCATCTAAATTTAATTAAATAATTTCCGTATCTGTAAAATGCCACAAACTACTGCTGACTTAGAGAAAATGCACACACACATACACCAACACATAGGATCAGCTACAGTTTGTAGTCTATCATGGCAAAAGGTTACCAGCAGCAACCTAGAAATAATGTCTTCTCTCCACCAAATTACTCTGTCCACAAAAAGACCAGGTTTCCAGAACTTGAAAACTGATTACTTCTACAGAGGCCATAGAAAGGATGTAAAACTGAATTACAAGAAATGCCAACCCATGCCAACTTGTCAAAAAATATGTAACTTTGCCAAGATCTAACCCAGTGATTTCAGGTTCACACTTTCATTATGTGTCTACCTTAAAAGAAGTCAGCAATGAAGGTTCACAGTATTCCTTTGATGGGGTGCCCAAGCCCCAGAACCAAAGCACATCTGCCTCAGGAGCCACCTCACCAATGCCCAGAATTGACCTCCTAGAGTCCACACTGACTCCACTGTCATCCCATTCCCAAGTGGCCCCTGAATTGGAAAGATCCCAGATCTCTCTCCAGTGGTCTTTCTACCCCAGAATGATCAGGGAACAAGTAAAGGGGTAGCAAAGAAAAAATCTTAGATCAAGACTGTTGATCTCGGGCTTCCCTGGTGGCGCAGTGGTTGCACATCCGCCTGCCGATGCAGGGGAACCGGGTTCGCGCCCCGGTCTGGGAAGATCCCACATGCCGCGGAGCGGCTGGGCCCGTGAGTCATGGCCGCTGGGCCTGCGCGTCTGGAGCCTGTGCTCCGCAACGGCAGAGGCCACAGCAGAGGGAGGCCCGCATACCACAAAAAAAAAAAAAAAAAAAGACTGTTGATCTCTCACAAAACTGATGGCACCTTATTACTGCCTCATCTATTACAAAATAAATCCTCCATGTAATAGCCACAAAACAATGTGCTGCTAACTCAGGTGGAGAAAGCAGAAACCAAGAAATCTCCACCTTCCAGGCTTCATGATAGTCAATCACGTGGCTCTCTTATGCTTCAATTTCTTCACCTGGTTAAAGACTTTTCACACGTCCATTATAAATTCTGGAGTAGAACTGGGTGTGAGAAAACAAACCCCAAGAGTACCCTCTCGCCTTTCTCAACATGCACTAGAGATGTTTCATTTCATTTGATACTGTGAAGGGTACCTCAAAGCCTAAAGACTGGAAAATGTCTAGGACATTTCTAGATGCTAAAAATGTTTTATAACTCAAGTTTCCATCATCTATACTCATCTCAAGCCATATGATCACCTGAAGTGGTTGGCGAAAACAACAGAAATAGAATATGGGTCACAGAATCACAAATACACACAGAACACACCCAGGACTAATGTCAGCAGCCTACCCATGAATCACCTATGTTCGCACCCAACACTGTTGTTACTGTTTGCCATCTGCTTTTGAAACACCTAAGACAATGAGCCAAGGAAAACATCAGGTCTTCAGAAATGCTGTATTATTCTCTCTATCCACTCCACCATCCATCCAAACAGCAGCCAAATAGCTCCCTGAGGCCAGGAAACTTCTGAACCCCACTGCACTTCCTTATCACCTGCTGAGCCCTTGACGGCACACAACTAGTGCATGAGGACTGACTAAACTAAAACACCCAACGCTGAGCATTTCTTTTTGGTAGCCTAGAAGGGAAAATTTTATTTTACTGGATATTTTCCAAAATTTCATCGATTGGCTCAAAAGTACCATAATCAGCTAGACCAACAGATCTTGGGGCAATATTTCCCTGGTAAAGAGGAAATGCCCTATGCTGTGGCCTCTACTTGGGACACCCTGTCCAACTCAAGCAGAAAAAGCACAATTCTCAAAAACAGAATTGTAAGCTTAAGAATGGAAGAGAAAATTACACTGGCCATGAGATGACACACTTTTATTCCTCAGAAACACTGCTTTGTCAAAATTCAGTAATTCTTAAAGATAAACCACATTTACATTGAATGTGACGCTCACTGTTCCCAAGAGTCCTAAGATCTTAGTGGCTAAGGTTTGGAACAGAGCAGCTGCGATTCAGACCAGGCCAGTCTACAGGGTCTTCTGTGGGAGAAAGAAGGGCTGAGCCTGAGGTGAGGCAAAAGGTGCCCGAGGGCCCCACAGACCTGAGCCGGGTCCCATTCGAGGCCGCGAGCAAATCGCTGCACCTGCCGGAGCCACAGCCTCTCTAACCACTTCATTCCATTTGTAAAAGGCCTTTGCCAGGACTAATACTGTATGGTTTCAATCAAGTACGCAGTAATTATTTGCTGAGTGAATGCATGAGCGAACATATAAAAAGAATGAAAAAACTAACAGCCGATTTTGCCTTCAGATGCCTCTCTTGGTGGCAGAGGTGCTTTGCTGCCGATTATACTGTTCATCATTCTGTTTCCTGGAGCACAAGAGGCTGAGTCTGAGTTGAGAGGTGTGAGGACTTCTGTGAACAGACTGGCTGGGGGAGGAGGAGGAGCAGGGTGTTCACGCACCTGCTCACACATACTCCCTGGAGGGGCCCAAACTCCATCCAGGCTTGATACACAGTCCCTTTCAGTTCTGTTTAGGTTTTTATTGCCTGGAAACTGAGAAAATACCCAGAATTCAGTTAGCCTCAGGAAATTAAAATCCCTGTGTGTCACAACAGGTCCAGATGTGGCCTCTGCGTGGGCTTACTTTCTCGGGGGCCGCAGTGCAGAGGGAGGCCTCCGATTTGCCCACTGGTGCTGGCAGTGACAGTCCTTATGCCAGTGACTGTACCCTCTTATAGTCTTACAGGCCTACCTTAGAGGCAAAGGTTTGGTATAAATCAGCTACGGTTTAAATTTAGGAATAAGAGACTTTTTCATTTTTGTGGTATACTGTAACTTCTTAGAATATACACAGCGTTTGACTTTTACTTAGTTTTATATCTCACTAAGTGCTTTGCTGCTGCCCACGAATAAGCAGTAGGTCACACATCTGATGGTAGACAACAGAACTCTTTCAAGATACCCTGATTTTGCTTCTTATCAAAAAAGAAAATACACACACACTCATACAGAAATAAGGCATAAAAAGATGCCTAAAACAAACCCATATCTTTTTTTTTTAAGAATACTTGCCTGGAGAATAAATAAAGAAAATGGTAAAACTGAAGAAAGCAAATAAGTAGAATCTTTATTAGTTATCAATTCTAGCCAAGCAAAGTTTGGATAGTATTCTAATGGCTTCAGGATTATTTTATCCAAAATAAGTTAGATATGCAAAGAAGTAGATGTTGAGATAGTAGGAGAAGACTTAGAATATAAACATAATCAGATTAATGAAGAAACTGCTGAAAATTCTCCAGAGAAACAGGAACGAAAGGACACGGACACACACACACACAGACAGGGGAGAGAGAGATTTATTATGAGGAGCTGGCTCACACAATTATGGAGGCTGAGAAGTCCCTCGATCTGCCGTCTGCAAGCTGCAGACCCAGGGAAGCCAGTGGTGTCAAAGGCCTGAGAACAGGCGAGCCGACGGTGTAAACCCCAGTCCCAGGGCAGGATGTCACACCTGAAGCAGGCAGGCAGGAAGCAAGAGGGCCAAATTCTCCTTTCTTCCACCTTCTGTTCTATGCAGGCCTTCAACGGACTGGACGATGTCCACCCACACTGGGGAGGCCATCTACTGAGTCTGACTCATCTGGAAACACTCTCACAGACACACCCAGAAATGTTTAATCTGCCCACCTGCAGACTACAATGCGTGCTTTAAGACCCACTTCACACGTCACTACCTCCATGAGTATATCCACAAACCTTCCCAGTAGGGTGTACACGGCCCTCTCTGCCCTGGGCCCCTTCGGCACCACATGTTAAGCGCAAGTCACCGTGGACTGTGACCAGGGACATGTTGTGGGTCTCCTCCATCAGATCACGAGTCCCTCTGTGAGGCAGGGCCTGTTTCCCAGTCATCTTTGTGCTCAAGCCCCGCCCCCCCAGGGCCAGCACACAGCTGGAGCTCTGATGTGGGTTAAAGATAAACTTTATCACCAACAGCTGGTCGTGACCCTGCTCACTGTCCCACTGCTCCTCTTCCAATAACAGCTTCTCTGTCTTGGTGACATAAGCATCTTCCCACACTTTTGAAAGCCAAGGTTTGCCCAGATTGAGACGAACTTCCCTATCCTCTCACCTGTTAGCGTTCTTTCTTGATTTGACCAGGAGATTCATGCTCTAAAGACAATGGAGGCGCAGGAGGCAGGCTCCTGAGGGTGAGGCTCCCACCGTCCACACAGACGGCGCTAACACCGTAGAAAACCTTCCCACTGCACAGGATTCTAGAAGTCATTCCAGTAAAAGTCTTGTGGAATTCTTATCACAAATAATGTACTGTTATCCATAAAAGGTCACAATTTAAAATTTTTCCAATTTTCAGGAAAAACAAGAGTCTGAGCAGAAATTCTCCCGTCTTTGCTTTTTTTGTCACATTTCCTGTCCATCTCCTCATCAGCACCCCTGAAAACACAAGAGCAACATGCAGGCCGAGTGGGTTGTTCCTGGAAGTTGGCCCTACCTGGAGTCTTGTCTAAGGAATAATGCTTCACTCAGAACATGTACGAGAGGCCTGCTGGCCCAAATAATATTTATTACCTCTATAGGAAAGGATAGCTCTCAATTCTATTCTTTCACTTCCCTTTAATTAGTTCATATTTTCAAATCTTGTAATTTTAAGATCACCTCCATACTTCAGCATATCTTTCTTTTGGATTCCTAATGGTGTCTAATTGAGAGTGTGCTTTTAAAAATACGTTTGGGGAGTATTTTTTTAAAACGAGGATACCCAAAGAATTGAAAGCAAGGACTTGAAGAGATATTTGGACACCCATGTTCAGCACAACAGCCAAAAGGTGGAAGCTACCCAAGTGTCCATTGATGGACAAATAGATAAATGAAATGTGGTCTATATAGACCACGGAATATTATTCCGTCTTAAAAAGGAAGGAAATTCTGACACTTGCGATAACATGGATGAGCCTTGAGGACACTATGCTAAGTAAAGTGAGCCAGTCACAAAAGGACAAATACTCTATGATCCCACTTGTATCAGGTCTTGAGCAGTCAAGTTCCTGGAGACAGAGAGTAGAAGTGGTTGCCAGGGGCTGGGAGTGGGGGGAATGGGCGTTAGTGTTTTATGGGAATAGAGTTCCAGTTTTTCAAGATGAAAATAGTTCTGGGGATGGATGGAGGTGATGATTGCACAACAATGTGAATGTACTTAATGCCACTAAACTGTACACTTTAAAATGGTTAAAACATACTGTTTTCCACAGCAACACTACCATTTTTCATTACCACCAGCAGGGCACAGGGTTCCAAATTCTCTGTTATATATTTTCCACCACACTTTTTGAAAAAGGGGAGCAGCAGAATGTTTGAGAACCAATTAAAGATCAAAAAATAGATAACTGATTTAAATACCACAATACCAAGTGGAAAAAGTTCTTTTAATGACTCAAAAGCATCCTTATATCTTGCAAAGTACTAAAAGATACTTCACAAACCCACCTGAACCGGTAAAACAAATTTTCTCAAATGACTGAAGAATCTCAGCACATTCTCTTATTTTTATGAAGTCAACAGGGGTACCGAGAGATGAGGAGTGAGGTGACAGGATGTGTGGCAGCTGCCAGACTAGCACCACAGGAAGCAGAACTCCCTGCCCAGCCATTGCACCGGGCAAACGTGGATCAATCGAAGCAGAGAAATAAAGAAAGCCAAAAGCATCATTATTCTTGGACTATAACTGCATAGGTGAAATATTACAACAGAACAGAACGTGCATATCAGGTAGCACCTCTGGAACTTTTAAAAAGCAAACGTAGACGCAGGTCGAGTTTGGGACGAGTCCTCCCTTCTCTAATTCGCTCTGGCTCCAGGGCACCCCTGACATCCTGCTCTGGAAGAGAGGTGCCTGGGTAACCTTCCCGGCTCCTCCGCCTCCACCCGAGAACTCAACAGAAACATTTCTGCTCCCAGTGGACCGTGAGGCCCAGGCAGCATGGGACCACCCCTGACCTGGCTGAGGCACTCTCGCCCACACGGTCTTCAGGCAGCTGTAACGCTTTGTGTTTGCAAGTGATCTGCACACTTATCCAGCGATCCTGTCCCCCAAAGGCGACTGGCCACTCAGACAGAAGGCGCTGAAGTGGGCACCACTGAGCAGCGCCAAAGCCATGGCGAGCTGCGGATGAGGAGGTGAAGCACTCGTCGCCTGAGGTTTCCTCCACTGTCCTCTGGACAGCTGCTGGCCTATCGTAATCACCCCCAAGCGAGTCGCCAGAAAAATTGTAGAGAACAAGGCACAGCAGATCCAGGGAAAGAGGGGGAAACTGCTGATTAAATGCTGGGCTGAATCCACACTGACCCCAGATGACCTGCAAGCAGCCGGCCCCCCTCCCAAGCACCAAGCTCGCGAAGGTAACCAAGCACTGGCAAGCGGCCTTCAGCAGGAACCATCCCCAACACAATACTACAGGAAGTTCAAGAAGAAAGCCCACAAAGAAAAACCCCAGCAGATGGGGTCCCCTCTTGTGTTGTCACACAACTTACTAAGCGGACCCCTGTCCTCCCTCTGCCCGGCCTCTTCAGTCCTGACAACACCTCCCTCTCCCAGCACTCACTATGCTTCCAAAATGATTTTCCCGAGTTAAATGAACTTTACCTCATGCTCTATTGCAAAAGCTCTTAACCTTTCTGGAGGTCAAAATCTTACCAAGAATCCCATCAAAGCCCTGGCCTTCTCTGCAGGAACAGGCACAATTTCCAGGAATTCACATATGTCCTGGGTCCCAGGGGTTAAAAGCCTCTGCCCAGTGGTTGCCTCCTTCCATTTCCTTCCTGCATTGAATCTGATAAACACTGGGCAACCGACCTCCATCTGTAAGAATTATGTAACTCTAACAAATGTCAAGAATCCTTAAGGAGTCCTTTTGAAGGGGTGGCCCACCAAACCCACTGGTATTAAGGCTCGAAGGGGAGGTCATCTCACAGAGACTCATGAGGCCCAGCCAGCCAGACATGCAGCAGCCTTGGAGGACACCCTCCCAGATCATGACCCCCGTGCCCGGCACCTGCCCTCGCACGTGCACCGCTGTGACTTTGTGAGGATCGCTGAGGCTTCGTCTGCTACAGCTGGCATCTGCTGCCACAGGCACATCCTCACAATAGCCTGACCTCGGTGAGCACATTCACACGTGAGCGCCGTTCACCCGAGTGACACCCGCCGGGGCGGACGGGCGGGAAGAGAGATAGGCGCTGCCCCCACCCTACGTGCTGCAGGAGCCGCCTCACCCACACACACAGATCGAGCCCACGAAGCCACATTTTTGAGCTGCTGCTGAGAATCCCATAAAAAGCAATGCTATTTCTAACCTCCCGCACCATGGAAAAATACACACGCCACTAAGCAACCCAGAATCTCTGAAAGATTTATTTTTATACTCTCCCCCATGCCCCCCACCTTTACCTCCCCGACAAAATTTTTAGGTGGAAAATTTGCTAGCTTTTTAGCAGTTTAACGCTGTGCTAGGCACTGACTGATGAAGTTGCTGTGTTTCACTTTAAAGCGAAACATAAAGGTGTTTTTCTAATACAACTCTGAATGTCTACTTAATAACAAAATAATATAGTCTAACAATAGAAGGACAACATCCAACACACAGGCAGAGAAAATTCCCAAGTTCCCAGGCCACAGGCAGAAACAGCAGAAGTAACAAGGTTCTCTTTCCAGCTTCTAAAAGTGATGCCCTGCCTGCGGGCCTTCCTCTTTGCATTGCTGGGTTTTCCTAACTCAAACACAGCACATGGCATCCCTGAAGCCCTTGCTGAGTTCCAATTTTTCTCAGTGCCACTCTTAACCTTAAAGTGGAAGAATGAGGGAAAAGCAGTGAGATGGGGCTCAGATCTGAGTCCCCTGATGCTGCACAGACATGGGGTGGGCAGGAGGAAGGGAGGAGGAGGAGAAGAGAGAGGAAGCAGGAGGTAGAAGGGCCTGAATGAGGCCTAGAGAACCCAGAAACTCTATCACAAGCCAACAGGGACCCTGGAACTAGTCTACCTGGGATCTGTCCCAGGACCCATCCCACTGGAAACCTTGGTGTCACTTCCTTGATGACAACCTGGAAGGCCAGAGAGGCACCAACCCACCACTGCCCAGCTTCTCACACAGCCAGGATGTCTTGGTGCAGCCTCTGAATGACCCCAACCTAACTGTAAGGCAGAGTTTAAATCCTCCTTCAAGTTAGGGAACTCCCAGCACAAACCTTTCATGGTTTAATCGACTTTACTGGACACTGGCAAAAATACATCTGGAGAAAATAAGCATTCCTGTAGACAGTGTAGACAGCAGAGACCTACACTCAGAGGTGATGCCTCTCGCAACACTACTAATCCTCTGTGATGTACCTTGAAAGTTTAAATTTAACACAAAGACAGAAGTTCAGGTCAGGTTGCATCACCTGTATCTACAGTTATTTTTTGACTGCTAGAGCATCTCCCCACTGGGACCACAGGTCTCACAATGCAGGACTCCCACTTGGCTCCCTGGTCCTCACCATGTACTTCAGATCCCTTAAGGACCTTGAAGGAAACCAAAAAAGAGATGGGACTTTCCCCATCTGAACCTTTCTCACCTGTGCTGAGAGCCAACTGGGTCTAAGTCTCACAAAGAGGACAGGAAAAGGTGCAAAAAGCTCAAATTAATGGTTTGTTTACCTCCAGCCCAGCAACTTTGTGCTCGGCCAGGGCACAGGCACTCCACCCACCTGACTCCAGCAAGATGTCCCATGAAATTAGTCAGCAAACCTCCTTAGTCCTGCAAGAGGACAGAAAGCTCCGCCCTTGCTCTCTTCCTCTGATCCGGCCAGCCATGGTCCTTGGGTAAGAGCTGGCATTTGGATGGAAAACAATAACTGACATTTCATCAAGCTCCTACTATACATTGAATGCTGAGTTAGGCACCTTCACAATAATTCCACAAAACAATTACTATCCTGCTTAAAGAAGAGAAAACCTGAGACTCAGAGGAGGTTAGGACTTGCCAGAGTAACAAAGTGAGTAAAAGCACAGAATTCGAGCCAAAGGCCATGTTTCCAAATATACCTTACAGATATGATAAGGCAAAGAGGGACCTGTCTTCAGATTTATCAAGGAGGTCAAAATTTTGAAATACATTCAATAACAACCTAGACATGGGGACCCAACCCGATTTTAAAACCAAGTCCAAAAAATCCACTGTACAGTAAGACAGGCACATTCTGCAGTTAACAAAAAGCCCAGAATTCCTTGGGCCTTCCCATCCCAGCAGACAGAGCAGAGTGGTAATGCCTCCAGTCTGTCCTATCAGCACGTAGGAATGTCTACCGGTCCAGCTGTGAGCTTTAAGGGACAGAATTTTACAAGTAACAGAACAAATATAAATTCCAGGACAATCAGCTGTAAGAACCTATCTTAGAGGTGTGAAAGCTCTTACAACACCTCAGAACCCAAGTATGTACCTAGAAATGACCTGTACTGCACCAGGTGACATGCAGTTCTGCAGAAAGGAATCTGTTCTTAACCGCTGTTATGTTCAGAAGGAGCAATGCACTTTACTTTTAATTTAAAACCCATATACAGTAATGTAGTCAAGAAAAAGTTTTCCATTACCAATTCTGAAAGTTGCTTAAAATAGCTGACAGAATGAGGTAACTCCATATACGGGAGAGAATCGGGTAGTTATGTAATTTGCAAGATTTCTACTTCTGTCAAAATTCTGCAAATCAAGCTGCATAGTCCTTAGGGGCAGAGTCCAGTGGTGTGTTCAGTTACCCAGTAAAATTCTACATGAAGACAGTTCCAGTTTTTGGTGGGCAAAGTCAAAGAGGACTACATCTGAGATGATGATGAGAAACCACGCTGTGCCCAAACTCTCTCTGGCTCTGGTGTAGACAAGCTGCCACCTCCCGCTTCGAGCTGGTGGTGGGTATGCCAATTTATGGAAGAAAAATGGCGTGCGGCACCTCAGCAATACCATGTCTGGGAAGGTAAGGGATTCTCAAACATCACGCTGTCCTGTCAGGTAATGAAGAACCACATGAACGAAAAGTGTTCCATCAGTCACTGACCACTGGCAAGGCATGCGGCCTGAGTGCCCCCCACGGAAGCTTACCACCCACCCTGTGAGAGCCTACTGAATGGGCTCCACGTTTGAAGATCCCTGATTGTGAAATCCAGTCAGGAAAGAACTACGTAGGAACTGCACCCAACAGTGACTCAGAGAGTCTGTTAGGTACGGCATGGTTCTGAGCACCTACAATTTCAGGAACCTTCCAACCTGTGAAAAGTCCACATAAGTTCAAGGGTCTGTGTGCCTTAGTGAGGAAGCACATTAAATCCCTCGTGATTCTCCAACTGCCTCATCTATTCCGACAACCACCATGAATAAAAAGGCTTGGGTAAGCTCTGAAAGCCTCCAGGGGGATCTCCATCAATCATTTCCTCTGACAAAAGTCTCACTGAACTCCTCCTAGTTAGCAGGCACTGTTTCAAGCCCTGGAGGAAAAAACAAGTGGGAGGGAGGGACATTCTTGCCCTTATAAAGCTTACATTCTAGTAAGGAATATGGCATAAACAAAAAGTCATGCCTGGCACATTAAAAATTTAGGGGAGGGACTTCCCTGGTGGTGCAGTGGTTAAGAACCCCCCTGCCAATGCAGGGGACATGGGTTCGAGCCCTGACCCGGGAAGATCCCACATGCCGCGTAGCAATTAAGTCTATGCGCCACAACTACTGAGCCTGCGCTCTAGAGCCCGCAAGCCACAACTACGGAGCCCGCGTGCCTCAACTACTGAAGGCTGCGCACCTAGAACCCGTGCTCCGCAACAAGAGAAGCCACCGCGATGAGAAGCCAGCACACAACAAGGAGTAGCCCCCACTCGCCACAACTAGAGAAAGCCCGCACGCAGCAACGAAGACCCAACACAGCTAAAGCTTACATTCTAGTAAGGAATATGGCATAAACAAAAAGTCATGCCTGGCACATTAAAAATTTAGGGGAGGGACTTCCCTGGTGGTGCAGTGGTTAAGAACCCCCCTGCCAATGCAGGGGACATGGGTTCGAGCCCTGACCCGGGAAGATCCCACATGCCGCGTAGCAATTAAGTCTATGCGCCACAACTACTGAGCCTGCGCTCTAGAGCCCGCAAGCCACAACTACGGAGCCCGCGTGCCTCAACTACTGAAGGCTGCGCACCTAGAACCCGTGCTCCGCAACAAGAGAAGCCACCGCGATGAGAAGCCAGCACACAACAAGGAGTAGCCCCCACTCGCCACAACTAGAGAAAGCCCGCACGCAGCAACGAAGACCCAACACAGCCAAAAATAATAAAGAAAATAAATAATTTTTTTAAAAATTTAGGGGAAAAGAACCTTATGTTGTATAGAACTTTTTTACTTTGCTGAAGACTCTCATATATTTCTTCATTTGATGTTCTCCACAGCCTGGCAATTAGGCAGGACAGGAATCACTAAAATACTTAAGAGTTGACAAAATAGAGGCAAAGAGAGGTGAAGAGACATGCTAAAGGGTAAAGCTGGGCAGGCAAGCTGAGGCAGGTAGGATGTTCCTGGTACCACCCCCCGCCAGGCACCTTCACTAACTGTCCCCCACTGGGGCTGGCTATGAATTGGGCTTTGAGTCTGAGGATGCCCAGAGGTGACCAAAACATGTGTGTCATCTAAGCTTCTACTTCCAGATACCCTGAAATTTATACCCCAGGCCACTTACACCCCACCCTTCAAGAAGAAACACACAGGAACACAAACACAGCAAATTAGGAGGTCAACGCCCCCCTACAGTACAGATCACGTGTGCTACCAACACACAGAGAGGAAAACCTGCTCACTTGCTGTTACAAAAGCCAGGAGAGAGAGAGAAGCTGACATCCGTTCAGTGTGCGCTACATGCCAGGTGCTGTATGAAGCATGGTGGCTCATCACGTCCCACGGCAATCCCGTGATTATTCCCATTTTATGAAGTTGGAAACCAAGCAGAACAAAAAATTTAGAATGAGAAAGAAAGAATCCCATTTCTTACCCATCTTAAACATTTTTAAACATCTGGGTATTAAATGCTCAGGCTCAGCAATAAATAGAAATTGAATAGTAAGATTATTTTCCTTCAGATATTCTAGTAAATCTAGAAATATGTATTTTATATACATTCACAGCCCACTATGAATACACTTGGGTATTAAACAAAAAAGAAAAGTCACATTTAATCTGATATCATGCAACTTTCCTCCAATCAGAAAAAGTTACATTGGGAAGACAGTTTTTGCACCTAGGAGTTTGGGACCACTTTCTTGAGAGGGACACAATCTCAGAACAGTCAGTGCTGTGACAAGCTCTGCTTCACAAACATTATCAAAGAGAAGAGTCTCAAGCTCTACTCACCTTTTAAGCTGTTACGAAAACTGACGCGAGTTCCTGAAAACAGTCCAATCAGGAGATGGCACTTTGATGTTACAGATACAGAGCTTGAACTGCTGAAAGGAAAAATAAAGAATTCCAGTGAACCATTTCTTGGTTTCTTTAAGTGTACCATCCCCTTCTCCAAGTTCTGAAAAGTACTTGACTGTCACAATAAAAGGCACAGATACCAAAATGAATAAAATAAGCATCATATAATAAACAGAAGAGAGAAGACCCCCAGCACACAATCTGGGTACGGGGTATGACTGAACTGGGGATAAATTCTCCAGCAGCCACAGGGCCACCAGGTTCTCAGTATCCAATCAAAGGACACACACTTGTTCCTTCGAAGTCACAGCCTTTTTCTTCAACAAGGGGTCATGAACATGTAATTGACAATGTCTTTATTGGATTAGGGATTTTTTAAATTATAGACATCCTAAATATGGCTGTGTCTTAAGAATCCAAAGTATCTGTCGACCACATGGATCCACCGATCCTTAACTATAAAGGGAGGCAGGCCCAGCAGCACTTTTTCCTCCCCTGAAACACAGTTTAATTTTGTGGGAGCAACAGTGACCCCTGCTTAGTGAAGACACAGCTAAGGTGACAACTTCCGTGATTGTGTCTGCTAGGCTATCTTAACCCCTGCCCTCCACCCTGTTGGCAGGACGTCCTTCCGACTCTGTCTGGTTTCAGTTCACACAATCTGTCACCAGCATCCTCCTCTCAGCCTGATGAGTACGCTGTCCTCCTCACCACTCCAGGTCATGTCAGGTGACCACCTCATGCCTGACAAAGCAGTTCCAGGTAAACTCAGTTGGCTCTGCCTCAGATGGCACAAGCACCTCTCAGCACCCAGTTGGCCAATGTGCAGGATTACACTCTGGTCCAAGGGTGAATAAGCCACCATCTGTCTAGCTTGTGTGCTGCAATGTACTCTCCAGGAGACTTGCGCCCCGAAGCATGTTCCTGCCATATGTCACTCCTGAGTGATCAGCCAATGCTAAGACATCCAGATAAAAAATGACCGCGTCTAGCCAGAGGACCCTGTGAGATTCCTGTGGACATCCACCCCAAACACATGAGCCAGACACCCCACTGTTTTTATGTAACTCCTTCCTACCAATGTGGTGAACCTACAGACATTACTTTGTCCTCCTGACTTTTACCTATATTGAGAGAAGAAAACAACCCACTTCTGACTTTCCGGATGATAGTTTTATTCCTCAACTGGGACTACTCTCATCAGTCTTCCTGGGATTCAAATGCTGATTTCTAGGGAACAGAAGTCAGTGGAATAACCAGAAATGTATGTGGTGGATAGAATTCTAAGGTGACCCCCAGTGGGGCCACACCTTTGCATAATTCCCTCCCGTTGAGTGCAGGCAGAACCAAAAGAACATGACAAAAGTAATGGGATGAACCAAAAGAACATGACAAAAGTAATGGGATGCCATTCCCTTGATCAGGTTACGCTATGTAAGACTCCATGTCAACCTACTAGAAAGTGAGGGACTCCCTTTCTGGCTTTGAAGAAGTGAGCGGCCATGTCTGAAGGGCCTGTGAGGGGGCCACACGGCAAGGAACTGCAGGGGCCTCTAGGAGCCAAGAACAGTCCTCAGCTGACAGTAGCAAGGAAACAGGGACATCAGACCTACAGCTACAAGGAACTGAATTCTGCCCACTTAAATGAGCTTAGAAGTGGATTCTTCCCCGACTCACACTTCCAGAAGAGAACACAACTGGGCTGAGAGCTTGTCTGCAGCCTTCTGAGATCCTGAGCAGAGAACCAACTAAGCCATTCCCACACTCCCAACCCATGGAAACTGTAAAACAATATGTGAGTGTTGGTTTAAGCTATTACGTTTTTGGTCATTTGTTTTGCAGCAGTAGTAAATAAATTTAATTTGGCAATTAATTAAATATAGGAGTATACAAAACACATATGTATATATTAAATGCACTCATAACTAACACAACAAAACAGCCCTCCCTACCTGCCTCATCCATCCATAAGCAAAAACTCATTTCTCCTACTTGACTATGAGCTCTCTGTGGGCAAGAACCAACATCACCATGACCCTGGCATCATCAAGACTGTGAAGAGTATGTGGCACGTGGGATGCCCTTAATATATTTTTTTAAATAAGCCAAATTAAGAGTTATGATTTGTCAATCTCTCGTTACTGCAATAAGGCCAAAACAATAGAATTTGTGCACTCCTTCAAAGCAGAGCTCAGAGCCTCAAAATTAATGTCAAAATAGGTGGAAGATACTAAGCCTCATATTCTACCCCCAAATGATGAATGGACAATTTCTCCAGGACTGGTTATGTCATTTTACCTGTGAACCTGAGTCACTGCTTAGAAATTTTGCTCCGCAGTTACTGCTTTTGCCAAATATCCTTGCCCCTTCTTGGGCATTTAGCTATCAGCTGAAGGTTAAAAACAAAAAAATTCCCTAAGAAAATTTCCAAAGTAAGAATGTGTGAATCACTCTTTTTTTAAAAAATAAATTTATTTTTATTTATTTTTTTTTTGGCTGTGTTGGGTCTTCGTTGCTGCGCGCTGGCTTTCTCTAGTTGCGGCGAGCAGGGGCTACTCCTCGTTGCAGTGTGCGGGCTTCTCACTGTGGTGGCTTCTCTTGTTGCGGAGCACGGGCTCTAGGTGCGCGGGCTTCAGTAGTTGTGGAGCACGGGCTTCAGTAGTTGTGGCATGCGGGCTTCAGCAGTTGTGGCGTGCGGGCTTCAGCAGTTGTGACTCGCGGACTCTAGAGTGCAGGCTCAGTAGTTGTGGCACACGGGCTTAGTTGCTCCGCGGCATGTGGGATCTTCCCAGACCAGGGCCTGAACCCGTATCCCCTGCAATGGCAGGCGGATTCTTAACCTCTGCACCACCAGGGAAGCCCATGTGAATCACTCTTAATTTTCCATTTGTATTGATAATTCATTCCCAACCACAACGGAAAAACCTGTGTAGGTCAAATGCCCTAACTCTAATTCTGAAACAAAATGCTAATGTCAACTTCATGACAACCTATTTCAAAGGTTCTTTAAGATTTTTTATTTTTAAACTGCTGATTTGTAATTCTTTTAAGCAAGATTTTATTTAAGCTCTGCTTAAAATAAAAGTTGAATGCATAAATCATCCAGTTTCTGCTATGCTCGAGAGATAAAATTATTGGTTTTTTAATTACAAAGAATATTGCAACTCAAGTTGTGTCTATTTTAGATGTCAAAAGTACTAGTATAATAAAAGGGAGATTTTAAAATATTCAAATCGGTTAAATTACTGAAGGGAGTAAAAAATAAAAACTCCATTCATTACAGAAGCACATCATACTCTCTTAAAATCTATACTCAATATCTTATTATAAAAAAGAATTCTTATTATATATTCCTACTCCCTCAGAAATCACTCAATAAACCTGAACATTATCTCCAACGTTTATCCCTTGGTGCTCAGCCTCTCGGGCAGCAGAATGCTCACACTCAAGCCAAGAAAAACTAAAAACACCAGTTCCATGACATATGAGGCAGAGAATTTCAATAAACTCACCACTTCTCGGCTTAATTTTAACTCTCTTGGGCCCATCTCTCTGTGTGAAAATAGCCAATGACCCACAGCAGGGAACTGGAGGGGTCACTGAGCGACCCCTCCCCAGGCAGAGGAAGAAACAGGCCCAGAGGACAGAATCCACCCAGTTCCCTCCACCCTCAGCTCTAGTAAGTGCAGGCCTTTTCCATCATCTCACAAAGCATAGCTCCACACAAAGCCCAAAGCTTCAGAGAAAGAAGACTGCAAAAGAATATTATGCCCACACCCAGGAAACTAAGCCTTTGCAAGAGTGGTTCACTCAAGAGAATTAGTAAGCACAGGCGCTCACACAAGGTGCTGGCAGCGGTCCTCCTGTACCATGTCCCGTGCTCCGAGCACCTGCGGATGGTCCTGTGGGGCTGAGGATGTCACCAGCCCCAAACTGCCTCCTGAAAGCCACCTCCTGACCCGTTTCCAGCAGTCAGTGGCTGCAGCTGGGGAGCCGGTGAGAAGCAGGGCGAGAGAGGCTGGGTGCTGGCATCCCTGCAGAGGAGCACGCGGACAGGGCCCCTGCACGGGAGGGGCCCACACAAGAGGCAGAAGGCTGAACTCACGGGGGAAGTGAGGCACGATCTTTCTTAACCCTCACAACCTCCTCGCTTTCTCTAAGGTAACAGAATACTGAGGTTGGGAGAGAAGCCCGCCCGCGGATCCTGGGTTCCAGGAGGAGGGGCCCGTGAGAACACGATGTCCCCGGGGACAAGGGCTGGGTCTCCGCCATGGGCGGCCGGTCTGTGGGACGGGGACGAGCACAAAGCCGTAGGTGTGGACTTCAGTTACGGAGAGACGAGGGAAACAGAAGGCCTCTCCTACCTAAACTGTCGGGAAACGCAGAAGCGGCCCGCGGCCCGCACGGACGCAGGACCAGGCGCAGGCCGCATCCGGTCCTCCGACCACGCAAGGGTCGTTTTCTTCCTGGGGCCAAGCTGTTCCAGAGCAAATGGACCGGGGTGGTGCCGGCCTCCCGGGAGCCAAGCCGAGCCCAGGGCAGCCCCTGCACAGGCCGGGCCCACAGCCGGAGCTGCCTCCAGAGAAAAGTCGCGCCGTCTCAGAGCAAACGGCCGGTCACCTGAAGCGAAACTGCACAGGATGGTGTCCTGTCTCCGTTCCTCTCTGGACCGCCTGCCTCGAGCTGTTCAGAAGCTCCACAGCCCAACCTTACACAGGCCAGAACCACCTATTAGGGAACCAGATCACGGCCGCCAGGGAAACGCAGCACTGCGAAGCCACACCATGGCCGACAGGGCAGCCGAGCCGCGCTTCTGAGGCGCGGCAAGCACGCAAGCGCAAGCACGCAAACACACGCACGCCCGCAGGGGAGCGCGCACACGTGTGCGCACGCATTTGCGCACATGCAGCAGGGGCTTAAAAGCCCTTAGGGCGGAGGCTTCCAGATCCCAAAAGCGTTACGTAAACGTTCCGAAGCCAGAAGAACAAAAGTTTTCAACAAAGCTAGAAAGAGCACCTTAAAGAAACATCAAAAAAGATGCCGGGGGGCTTCCCTGGTGGCGCGGTGGTTGCGCGTCCGCCTGCCGATGCAGGGGAACCGGGTTCGCGCCCCGGTCTGGGAGGATCCCACGTGCCGCGGAGCGGCTGGGCCCGTGAGCCGTGGCCGCTGGGCCTGCGCGTCCGGAGCCTGTGCTCCGCGACGGGAGAGGCCGCAACAGAGGGAGGCCCGCATACCACAAAAAAAAAAAAAAAAAAAAAAAAAAAGATGCCGGTTTCCTTTAAGTGACATTCTGGTCCAAGGGGGTTAGCTTCCTGCTTACAACTGACCCTTGAACAACAGGGGTTTGAGCGGCAGGTCCCCTCAAATGCGGGTTTTTTCCAGCTTCCAGTTTACAGATCTTTAAGGTCACTAAGTGTGGGGGAAAGTCTGTGTTGGAGTAGAGGTCACAGCGTGAGGAATCAAAAGGAGGAGGGTCCGAGTCCTGATTCCACCCAAACTGTTCATCTTCCTGCCCTTAGGCCATTACCCGTCCATCCCTTTGTTTCGGGGGCAGTTCGCGGGTTGGCGCCCCAACCCCAGAAGCTTGACTTCCAAACTCAAGGGAAGAAGAAAGGCAAAGCCCGACGCCTCCACAAAAGATCACCAAGCACTTGAACGGAAGTGTGACGAGGACCGCAGGACGTCAAGGTCCTTCTCTGATCTGGAGCCGTGCTGTCTGGTGTCCGGGCCTCCTGGAAGGGCCTCTCGTCCAGCTGTCCTCTGTACAAGAGGCCTTGCACACATCCAAATGCAGATGCTGCGGGCCAGAGTCCTGACCCCCAAAGGCTGGGTGGGGTCGGGGCCACAGCAGGCTCAACCCGGGCTGGGGAAGCAGCGGCGTTTTGAAGATCCCTTATGTCCCAAACATCCTGCAACGTGCTCTCAGAAAATAAGGAAAACCTAGGTTGTCATTTCCCTGAAAACCCAAAATGTAACAGGAAGCAGGACAGACACAAGCAAGCCTGTGCTGTCATAATAAAATGTCAAGACCGGTTTTCATAAGCCAGAGATAAAAACTGTCCTCCATTTTTTACCGACCTCTGTTAATAGTTAACATCCAAAACAAACCCAGTTCTTGGTAGAGAGCTGTTCCTATGAGCCGGGTCCCTGGTCCTGGGAGGGAGCGGATGCTCAACACCAGGAAGAGAAGGGAGGCGGGAAGCAGCAACCCGAGTGCGTCCAAACCCACCCGAACCCCTGGACCAGCATCAGGCAGGTGGGTGCACGAGCGCCAGATGCGACTCAGCCCCAATCCCACCCCCGGGCACCTGCGGGTGGAGGCGGCCAGGCCGTGGAGGCGCCCGTGCGGAAGGGGTGAGCGGACGCATTCCCGCAAGGCTGGAAGGAGGCCAGGGGTTGACGGGGGGGGGTCTTGGGGGAGGTTCCGGAACAAGGACAGGTGCTGATCAGAGTGAACGAGGACGAGGGTACCGGAGATGAAGTCGGAAAGGCCGTGGGCCCCGGGCTCGTACGCAGTCGTAGGGACTGGCTTTGACTGGAGAGGAAAGAGGAGCCGTCATTCCACAAGGGCTTCCACACCTCAACACCCGGGCCCTGGGCCAGATGCTGAGGCCACGGGAAGAGGCAAAATCAGGCTCTTCCACCCTCAGTGGCGGCTACGGTCTCCATTCAGTGGGCTGAGTAGTGGGAGCCTGGGAGCCAGCGTCCTGTCGGCTCCTCTCCACCCTTTACTCACACAGATGCTGAGCCTTCACCACGGCAACCAGAGATACAGGAGGTCCTAAAGGTGTCCAAACCAGCATGAAGCAAATTAAGTTCAAGATCATTTTAGTCTTGACTATACCTCACTGAATTCTAAATATTTAAGTCTATCAACGGTAATATGATAGTTCTATATTAACTACAAAGGTTTGAAAATCATAACATCCTATTTCCCAACATTTCTGAACAGCAAAAAAATGTTTACTGTTTGTTCACTGATATCTAGATATGAATTTGTCATTTTGGTAAATTGAGCCAATAATAAACATCTATGCTTGGTCTTTCTCCTTCATTAAACTACATAGACTATATCTTGTAATACTTCCTCCATAACCCCTCCATAATATTAGTCACGTTGTACTTTCATTTTTAATGCAATATATGTGTGCATGTATATGCATACATACCTATATACACATGCATAATATATAAATACACATGCATATATATGTATATACATACACATACACTGAGTTGTGATAGTAAATATTTATATATACTTATCACACGTATAGCTTAAAAGTTTCTGAAACTACTCAGCCTTACTATGTGACCTACATTCTATCTTCCGTTGCAAGTCACTTTTTTAAATTGCAGGCTGTGAACTAATAAAATGAGTTCATGACCTGCCAATTAGTTGGGACCGGTAGTTCTCAAACCCTGGTCTGGGCACTTAAATAACTAAGGCACTTAATTAACAACTATTAATGAATTAATAACCCCATGTTCATCACAACATCAGCTGTCCCCTCCTGTCCCCCCTACCCTCCCAACCCACAGAGAAGAGCAAACTCCAGTCTACCAGGAAACCTTTAGGGTGTCCTGAAGGACCATCCCTCACAGCACAACCCTGCAGACTAACCAGAAAGCAGAAAGGAGCCAAACAGAAGTCACCCATCTGCATGATCTGTGCATAAGCTCTTCACATAAAGTCTGGGATCCAGTATCCTGAAATAACTTAATGAAAACACATTCTACTGCTAAAGGATCTTTGCCTTTGGCTTTCAATGCTTCGATAAACTTGTAAATGGTCATTAAAATAGGCCCAGCATGGGCACTACTTTGTACCTTAGAGCAGGACAGATTCACACTCAGCTGGTCTGCAGTGAGCCCCCAGAGTCTGCATTTCTTACAAGCTCCCAGAGGTCCCACTGCGGTGACCCAGTAACAAAGCACTAGACAGCCCTGGTCGTTGGCAGGTCAAGATCCCCCCTTAGCCCCCTAATAATATGTGTTCATTGCACAGCGGACCCCTCAGCAGAGAGCACCTGCTTGAAGGCAGGTATTCAGGTGACACCCACAGCATGTTCATGCTGGCTTCAGGTGACGGGAGCACCACTGGTGGTGATGGAAGGGCCACCTGGACAGAGTGGAGGTCAGCACCCAGGTGAAGGAGTGAAAGAATGCAGGGCCAGGCCCAGTGCAGAAACCTATAAACCGCCCAAGGATGAAAAGAGACATCTGTTTGTAAGTAACTCAGACACAACAACTCGGATACACTACACATGAGCCACGTTCTATCAGATGGGCTTGCGAGAGCTGCAGCAGCTGGAAAACGTGTGCTGATGATGAAACCATTGTTCAAAGAAACGTCCATGTACCCCATTTTATGTGAAAGAAATACAGATGCTCCCAATACTCCCATGTTAATCAATCATTTTAATTGAAAATAGATACATGGTTCTACTACCTCATTAGAGGTCAAGTTCGTTAGAGGTCAACGTCTGGTGGTAAAGACTGGTTGGTCATCAGCCAATTGCTTATATTCCATTAGGTCACAGTTTTTTCTTAAAAAATTACCACACTCCTCTTCATTTTAGACTATTCTTAGAAAATATTTCCCAACATTTTCTCCATGAGATCATCAAAAAATAACTATTGAAGTTGAAATTCTACCCACTTGGAAGCAACTATTAACCAACTAGAGCCTGGAAATACTGTTCTACATGCTACTGAGTTAATAAGGGTAAAAATAAAATTCCAGAAAACCTACACAATTCAGCCTTCTCTTATTTGAGGCCATGGAGTCTTTCAACGTTCTTGCGGGTTTCATTAAACTAAGCACAGGACACTGTAAACTGATTTGCTAGTTTCCATACTTGCTGCCAAATTTCCACTTCTGCAAAACCGATTTCAACCAGAAAAAAAAGTAAAGCTAATCTTCCAGTTCTTCACATGGTCCAATTTATTCAGAATGTGGGGTAAAAAGCTGGAAGAAAGGAAATCAATCGTTGGCAAATAATGCAAATGTTAATTTATTACCTTTATTATTTTAATCACTACATTGTCTCAGATCATTTCCTCCTCTGAGTTCTGGAAAGCTTTAAAAACATGAACACTGCCAAACAATGACCTTGTTATAAGCCAAAGTTCAGTTATTTTAAGGAATTTACTACCTTTTAGCTGAAGGAGTTCTCCTGAAAATCCTTCCAAACCACTAACTTTGTTAAGAATTTATACAGGTTTACAATATAATACTGCATAGCTTCTAAACGTTTTAGAGTTTTACTCTGTGCATTACTTTAGCCTTTAACAAAGCAGTACAAGCTAAGATTAATGACATAGGTGAGGGGAGGGGAGATAGGGAAAGCAGGAAGTGACTTTAGCACAGCAATGCTAGTTACAGAGAATCAAGCCAAGGGCAGGATGCGATGTGTGCGGGATGCTTCAGCTGCGAAGTACCAGAAGGAAGAGTAGTTTTGAAAGCATAACATTTTGCATCCACTGATTTACCAAAATATCTCCCTTCCTCAGCGTCTTCAACAGTAAACTCAGATAAGCACCAAGTTTTCAGATCCTCAGATGAAATTAAATCCACTTAGCCAGAACCCAAACAGCTGAGAAATTCAAATAATTGGAATTTTTGTGAGAAGGAAAATCATTACAACCACAAGACCTTAACACACAAAACGACTGGCCAACTTCCCAGTTACAGTGGCTGCCAGGACCAGGAGGGAGAGGGGAGAGGAAGGGAGGGCCAAGCCAAGAGCAGAAAACCAGAGGAAAGGGACCAGATGCCCCCATTTAGAGAAAACTGAGGCACAGGGAGAGGAGCAGACTGAGGGGAAAGGCCAGGAGTCAGCCCTGTCTGCAACCATCCTCAGAGGCACAAAATATCCTGCCACTGACGAAGAAGATGACAGAAATCATTGTGACGCTGTGGGCTCAGCTTGAAAAGCACGAAAATAAAAAGTCTGGTGAAAGAATGCCCTGGTCTGCACGAGACTTAAACCCAAACTCAGGGCTTCCCTGGTGGTGCAGTGGTTGGGAGTCCGCCTGCCGATGCAGGGGACACGGGTTCGTGCCCCGGTCCGGGAGGATCCCACATGCCGCGGAGCGGCTGGGCCCGTGAGCCATGGCCGCTGAGCCTGCGCGTCCGGAGCCTGCGCTCCGCAGCGGGAGAGGCCACAGCAGTGAGAGGCCCGCATACAGGAAAAAAAAAACAAAAACCCAAACTCAGAAAGGACAGTTAGTTTACATCCATTAATCCCATACTTCACCACCTCCCTCTTCCCTTTGACATCCATAAATTTGTTACAATCTGCCATACATAAAATAGGTAAGCAACAAGGATTTACTGTATAGCACAGGGAATTGTAGCCACCGTCTTGTAATAACCCATAATGGAATATAACCTACAAAAAACCCACAAAAACAAAACTGAAGCACTGTGCTGTACATCTGAAACTAACACAATATTGTAAATCACCTATACTTTAATGAAAAAACACAAAACAAAAAACCGACAGTTAGTGACTCACAATCCAAAGCAAGCCACTACCTGGGCCCCAGCACAGCCACTGGACGCTGCTGCTCGCACAGGGGTGGCCCCAACCTCCCGAGAGCTGACAGACAACGAGGATGAATGGGGACGAGGCTGAGGGGCACCCACGTCTGAAGGGAGGGTGGCTGGTCTCAAGCTACAAGGCAACAGGAGCCAGGTCTGAGCGCAGGGAAGCATCCCAGGCATGTGAGCTGCACAGGTTGTTTTTAGAAAGTGAATTATCATGCGTAGGCTGCCCCTGGAAACCTCCACAATTCCTGAGAAAACTGTCCTTGTTCTTCTCAAATCCCACCATGTGTGAAGGGGGACTGGTGCCGCTGCTTCCAAACAAGCGAGACAGACCACCTTCTGGTGACTGTCGTGCTGCAGGCCTGTGTGTGTGCACACGCGTGCACGTGCGCGCGCATACACGCCTCCAGGGGCTGCAAGTACAGTTTCCAAAAGTAACAAACATTTCTTTGATAATTTAAAAGTGCATGACTCTACATGATCGCATGCAGAAGCTGTTTCAAATACACTTAATTATTGGGGTCTTTTTGCAAATACAGGTGTTAACTGAAGACCGCCACTCAATTTCAGAAGTCATCTCCGTAACTCAGACTTGCAGTCCGAGGAGCTTCTACTAGCCTCCCGCTTGCCACAGGCACCCTGCCGATTGCGGCCAAGACCTTGGCCAGGACTCGGGAGATGAGGTTATTCCATGTGCAAGAGGATTTATTGGGCAGTTAAGCACAGAAGATTTTCAATCTCACTGGAACAGAACAATTGCAGTCTTAGATTTGCTCTTACTCAGAATTCCGTTCATGTCAATTCTACAACCAAGTCAGTGACTCCCACCCTTTGGGGTTGGGATGAAACTGTAGCTAATGCCGGAAGGCAACCCCAAGGAGGGAGGGGCCAGGAGCCCTGCAGGACCTCCAGGCTGAGTGTGCTCTAAAGCAGCTCCCTGCCTTCCATGTACAAGCTGTCGCCAGCCACCATCTCAACGTGAACATCACTTCGGCAGCTTTCCTTTGAGCTAAGACCACTGTTTGGCAATTAAAAAACAACTCATGGGCTTCCCTGGTGGCGCAGTGGTTGAGAGTCCGCCTGCCGATGCAAGGGACACGGGTTCGTGCCCCGGTCTGGAAAGATCCCACATGCCACGGAGCGGCTGGGCCCGTGAGCCATGGCCGCTGAGCCTGCGCTCCGCAACGGGAGAGGCCATAACAGTGAGAGGCCCACGGACCGCAAAAACAAACAAACAAACAAACAAAAAAAACCCAACTCATTCTCAGCCACGCCCATCAGAAGCCCAGACCTGGAGTCGGCAGCCACTGTAGACCCTCAGAATTCTTCCGGCCTCTGGACACAGCAGCATCACGCGAGAAAGAAAAGGCGAGGGCTTCCCTGGTGGCGCAGTGGTTGGGAGTCAGCCTGCCAGTGCAGGGGACACGGGTTCGAGCCCTGGCCCGGGAGGATCCCACATGCCATGGAGCAACTGAGCCTGCGCTCTGGAGCCTGTGCTCTGCAACAAGAGAAGCCAAGACAGTGAGAGGCCCGCGTACCGCAGCGGGGAGTGGCCCCCGCTTGCCTCAACTAGAGAGAGCCCATGAGCAGCAACGAAGACCTAATACAGCCAAAAAGAAAAACAAATTAATAAATTTATTAAAAAAAAAAAAAGGAAAGAAAAGGCGAAAGCCCAAGTGTGTGGCCTTCCTCAGTTTGTGGCATGCACTCATCCCCCAGACTATCTGAGCAGAAGAATAAAGCAAATGTCCTGCCCTCAGGGAGCCCACCGTCTGCTTGGGAGTCTCCAGCCTCGAGCCAGTAGCAGGAAGATTTAACACTTTGTAGCAAAATGGCCTTTTATGCTTCTGGGTCCAAAGGGACCCAGAAGGGGGTGGGATCTGGGCAAGTGCTACTCCCTCCGGCTCGGACCGTGCCTCCTGGGCACTGTCTCAGCTCCCCTGAGTCAGAATCTCTAGGAATCTGCATTTCAACAAGCTCCCCAAATAATTTATAAACATACCGACATGTGGAAAACAGAGGTCTAAACCCAAATTAAACTGACCTGTGTGAGGGAGGGAGGGAGGCAGCTTAGCAGTCAGAGGTGGGAGGAGATGCGGGGCTCGGGGCAGCTGAGTGAGGACTGACACCAAGCCACCCCGCCTGGGTGACCGACCACAGGACCCACGAAAGACCGAGGAAGCGACTGGGGAGGGGAGAGTTCACATCCTGGGTACACACTCCATCCCCAAATGACTGAGGGAGGCCCTCTTACCTTTCCTGGTGATGTAACTGCTCTGGAAAAACAGAGAAGAGGCCTGCCCTGCCCTGAGTGTCTGGAGCAGCTCATTCCTGCTACACATTCCAGCAGCTGAAGATGAGCCCAGAGGAGCACGCTCCTCTCCGGGCGACATGAGGCTGCACAGCCAAGGAGGGTGGCCTCCAGGCAGAGAGGCCAGGAAGGGTGTGGTCTGTTGGGTGGCGCTAGAGAAACAGGGTGCCACAGGCTGCAGAGGGAGAGGGGCCCAGAGAAAGAGCCCCAAGCCAGGCCACTGTAACCGCGTGGTCAGCTGTGTGACGTTCTGAGGGTCCCAGACCAGGAGCATCAGCTTCCCTGGGGAACACGTGAGAACAAAGTCTCACGCTCCACTTCAGAAACTGCATTTTAAGGAGCCCTCCAGGTGATTCTGACACACACTGAAATCTGAGACCCTCTCGCTAAAGCACATAAAGGACACTCAAGGAGGGGAGAGAAAAAACAGAGGTCAAAGGCACAGTGGTCTTGGGACTTCCCTGGTGGAGCAGTGGTTAAGAATCTGCCTGCCAATACAGGGGACACGGGTTCAAGCCCTGGTCTGGGAAGATCCCACATGCCGCGGAGCAACTAAGCCCGTGCGCCACAACAACTGAGCCTGTGCTCTAGAGCCCGTGAGCCACAACTACTGAAGCCCACGCGCCTAGAGCCCATGCTCCCAACAAGAGAAGCCACCGCAGTGAGAAGCCCGCGCACCACAACAAAGAATAGACCCCGCTCACAAGCCCGCGCACAACAACAAAGACCCAACGCAGCCAAAAATTAATTAATTAATTAATTAATTAATTTAAAAAAAAAAAAAGGCACAGCGGTCTGTCCCGAGGCTGTTGTGAAAGTCCAAGCAAGAAACACTGGGACTCGAAGGCAGTAACTACAAGTAAGAATGGAAATGGTCAGTTGAAAAAATACTCAGAAGTAAAACCACAGGACTTGGTGACACGGAGATAGACTAGATGTGCAGGGAGGAGGGGGCAGAGCCTGGCTAGGGTACCCAGCTTTAGGTCAGGTAAAAGAAAAGAGAGCTTTTATGTCATTGCACAGACAAGTCCTGCCAACATCTGCCTCAACTTTGAAACACTCAAGTCTGTTACAAGCCACCTTGGGATCCTCCAGATTCAGGAAGATTGTACTTTAAATGCTTTTAAACAACAGCACAGGTGTGAAACGCACTCAGGTGTCTTCTCCAGCTACATTCTCCAGCAAGGATCTCAAGAAGCTTTATAAATAGAAATCAATCCAGATTCAGTCTTGGAAGAAGAGAAAGGCTACAGAACTTCACACAATCCAAGTGTAGCCACTTGCACAGAAAAGTAGGAAACAATGCTTGACACTCACCCTAATTCTGAATAGAAAGGAAACAGCACAGTGTCTAATACAAAACACATGTTAAAGGCTTCTCTGCCCAAGAATGTCATTTACCCAAGTTATTGGGCTCAGGATATGTATGAAAAACGTCCATTCTTAATTAGCTACACTCATGAAGGACACTGTGTAACTGAACAATGGCAAATACTTCAAAAATCATTGATTTCTGGCTTTATAAAATGTTTTTACACTTATCATTAAATTTGGGTGTGTCTAATGTTCTGAATATTCTCTTTTTGAAGAGGAGCAAGGCCCACTCTGAGGATGTGACTCCAAGGAGCTGGGAAGCCATCCAGTCTCCAGGCCGCATCCTTCCCTCGGCGGCTTAGCTGGGAGCCGCAGGACCGTCAGGCCTGCCTCCTCCTCGCCGTGCCCGCCATGCTGAGCCGCAGTACGCCTGGCTGGAGCCCCACTATCTGTGAGCGCTGCCATCCATGAAGAGAGCTCGCAGGGCCGTCAGGAAGCCAGAGAAGGAACGGGGAGGGCAAGCCGTCCAGCCCAGAAGAGGAGGCTCACTGGGGCCTCAGTGGTGCCTGCAAACGGCTGTGGGGCCCACGTGGAAGGAAAGCCAACCTGCTCTGAATCACAGGCACGTTTCAACCCATCTGCACTGGCCTTGAAGGGGCTGTGTTCGAGGTGATGAGCTCCCCGTCGGCAGGGAGGTTCCAGCCATGGCTGGAGGGCTCCTTTTAGTCAAGTGACAGGACAGAGGGACGTCACACTGATGGTGCAGGTGACCACTCCTGCCCATGAGACAGAAGGTCAAAAAAGACATCTTTGCAGAGGGAAGGAAATCGTGGGAAAAAGAAGAGCAGCAAGAAATAATCAGCCGAGTCCAAGATGCTACATGGAGCATCTCGCCATTTGCCACTACTATCATGTTCCCCCTTCACCCCAAACACGAACAAATTTGTGTTTGTGTAACAAGTTTGTGTAAAAACACTACTACTCAGCCATTCGTCAAGCAGATTTGAGAAAGATTTGCCAAGCACTCTAATCCATGTTAGCCATTTATGACCAAGCCAGGGTCCTGGGCAAAGAAGAGCTGGGGACATGCCCTGTTCACAGACATCCAGGGGTGTCAGCCAGGAGAACACGTTTGCTGTTGTGCTCAAAAGAAGCTGAGGCAGCAAAGACACATCTACCAGCTGTGGCACAGGGGCCGCTCAATAGCCAAGCAATGACCTTCAATAAAAATCAGCATGTGCTCTTAGGAGGTTATTCAAAAATAAAGTATAGCCTTTTCTCTTAGAGGGGAAGATGGAATGAATGCCCCTTGAGTTGTGTGAACAGCACAGACAGACAGGCAGGATAAGTAGACAGAAACAGATATAAATAACAGATAAAGATGATTGAGATGATTGATAGATAAACAGACAGAAGGTGGATATAAATAGATGATAAAGATGACTTAGATATAAAATCAGAAAACAAGCTAAAGAAACAACTGGAAGAAAATAAATCAAAAGTGTATAACAACGTAGGACACACTTAACAGAACATTCTAAGGCTTGTGGTTCCTTTTACTTAGTGCCTCTCTAAGAGCTACAACTGTGGGACGTTTCAGTATTAAGGTTCATTTTACCCAAAAGTCAATTAGAAATTAGGAAGTAGTCACAAACTATACAAATTCACCTTTCATTGAAGGAGGTGTTATGGGATTGTACAAGCACTCCAGGAAAACAACAGCCTCCAAAACCAGAGCACATTTCAGGAACACACGGTCATCCTGATCTGAGGATAATATGACAAACTGCAACCCCCCTGCCCCAGGGGTCACTTGTCTGTGTCTAGGGGTGAACAGCGGCAGACCTGCCCTTTCTGTACAAAATTGTGAGTCTCCTTCAGAGGGCATTTTCTGGGACCTTGTTTTACAGAAGTTAAAAGGCCAGTAGTTCTGACCCAATCCTTTCTCTGCCTCCTTTGAACACTATAGTATCCAGCTAAGGAAAGAGGAAATACGCCTCCGGACAGACCAAACCACAGCCTTAGTAACAGGCTAGAAAGAAATATTATTGGCCTAAATACTGAATTGATGAACAACAAATTTATCAACTGCAAACTTCTATAAGGTGTAATCAGATGACAAAAGCTTTTAAGGGACCTGGTAAAAGAAAGGAAAGGCAATTGTGAGAAAGAATTTAACCTTGAGGGCGCCCGCGACAGAGTCCATTCGCTGAACTTCCCTCTAGTCATGTTTAAACATTTGTGTAAAGTCAGACAGAGGAAGACAAATACTATATGATCTCACTTATATGTGGAATGTAAAAAAATACAACAAACTAGTGCATATGACAAAAAAAGAAGCAGGCTCACAGACATAGAGAACAGACTAGTGATTGATTGGTTACCAGCTTGGGAGGGGGGCAACACAGGGTGGGGGAGTGGGAGGTACAAACTATTGGGTATAAGACAGGCTACAAGGATGTATTGTACAACACCAGGAATATAGCCAATTTTTTTAATAATAACTGTAAATGGAGTGTAACCTTTAAAAATTGTATAAAAATTTTAAAAATTAAAAAGAAAGATGGGTTTCGGACAATGGAATTTCTTTTCTGAATATTAAGTAAACAATAAGGAATAGAAGCAGACACTGGAGCTCTCACATCTTTTCAGCTGCTACCTGGCCAATGTACGTGTGCTAACTTTTACTCGTTATCATCTGTCAAAACTGCCACCAGCCCTGGAGCAGAGTTTCCCAGCCTCGGCAGTACTAACATCTGGGGCTGGATAATTCCTTGCTGTGGGTGTGTCCTGTGCGCTGTAGGACGTTTGCAGGCTCCCTGGTCTCTACTCACCAGATGCCAGGAGCACCTCCCGCCTACCAGTTACGACAACCAAAGATGTCCTCCTGACACGGGGAGGCAAAATCGCCTCCAGTTCAGAACCTGTGTTATAAAGCCTCCAGAGCCACAAAAAGCACCCCTCGTGATGGTTAGTTTCTCACCATTTGAGGCCCCAGGCTGCACTCTGGACCCCAGGATGTTATCTTGCAGATGCCTGCCATGAACAGGTGGGTGGGTCAGGGCAAATCCACCACCATGAGAGGCACCTTCTACCAAAGGCCCGTCTAAAACACGCGACCATAGAGGAACAAAGGCAGGCGTGGGATTCCTCTCTGGCCGTCAGAAGAAGGGCTGCATCTCAAACGCATGCCTTCACACAGGGCTTCTGGGGACCGCTAAAAGGGAGATTTTCAAAACAGTCCTTTTCCACAGGAGCCAGGCCTCTTCACTCTTTACCATTCAATTCACTAGGCCTTGAGGCCTGAGGCCTGGCCCCTGGCCGGCAGGTCACCCCCACCCCACCCCCAGCTCCCCGCTGCTCCTGCCCTTAGCAGCAGCACCTTTAACTGGAAATGATTTGTAACAGCTCATAAACAGCTCTGAACACAAACCATTGTCAAAGGAGGTATTAACAAATTTGCACTTCTGAGCTCCCACACAGGCAATTTTCTCATCATTCTGACAAGAGAAACGTTTAAGGAAAGCGCAGCAAACAGTTCTGAGATCTATGGGCAAGGTTTTCCAAATAAGCGCACCAACACTCGTCAAACAGCTATTGCATTTCAGCAATTTCCTCTCACCCCAGCAGGTGCAGCTGCCACACAGGTGCCAACACCTGGGCTCCCCCTGGGCAGTCCCCCTCCTGACCCTTTCCGTAGAAGAGAGAGGGCTCCCTCCGGCGTGCCAGCACCCATTCCAGCTCACCAGGCTCAAAGCATCTGTGGCTGCCAGGCCACCAGAGATGCCGTGGGGTCCCTGCTCACAGCAGCCCTACAGACCCGCTGGCATCCAGGGGATTTAAGCCTGGATCCTTGGGGAGATGCTGCCCCGAAGCAGGACTTGCCTCACTCAGCCCCTCCAGTCCCCGGGACCCTGTTAGGAGGCAGATTCTGACTGTGGGTAGGGGTGGGGACCAATGTGCATTTCCAATCAGTGACTCAGATAACAGAGGCAGGAAAGGGGCCTGAATTTAAAAGAGGAGCGATTTCTACTCCCAACCCAGAGAGGCCCCACCTCAAATAGAGAAGGAGGTTCCAGAGGAAGGAAGCAGACTTAGATCCACCCAGCTTCCCGCTGCTGTTCGGGGCACTTCCCGGATCTCTGTCCCGGTGACACATAACTGCTGCACTAATTCCAACAGCACGCAGGGCTCCGGAGCTGTGCGGGAACACGGAGCCCTTTTCCTGGACTTGAGACTGTGACAGCCTCCTGTCCCTCGTCCCGACATCACCCAGAGGCCCCAGTGAGTCCTAAGACAAGACATTGCTGTCCCCAAGCCTGGACCGGCTCCTTCCACAGAGCCCTGGGGGCCATCCAGGACCATGCATGCACGAGTGCACACGTACAAACATGCACACACACATGCCTGCACACGCGTACCTGAGCGCCCTCCCGGCTCCTCTCCCGCAGCACAACCTGCAATACTCAGACAAGCTCTGGCCTCCAGGCCTTTGCACAGAGCTCCCTCGGCCTAGAATCTTCCCAAATGCCACCTGGGTCACTCAGGGGTCCCTGCTCAAATGCCACCTCACTGAGGAGGCCTGCCCTGACCCCCAGCCATGGAAACCCACCTTATGTTTAACAGTAGAGCTTTTGAAGTTAAAAGAATCAGGGAGTTTTCTTCTAAATGTTCTGCTCTCATCTCGTTACCTGTGAGCATGTTTGCTGGTTCAGGTCACTCTGGCTAGAGTAGCGCACGTCCTATTCCATCCCAGCCACGAATGGAAAGACAATTCTGGACGTGGCTGCGAGAGCAAACTCCACGGCTGGAGTTCTAGGCCCGGCTCTGCCCCAGGCAGCCGAGCGGCCCCCAAGCAGCACGGCCCTATCTGCACCCGGCCTCCCTCTTCTGTGCCCGGGAGACCCTCCCCACACCCCCTGCCAGTCTCCCCACTGCAGCCAAGAGAAAACAGTTCATCATCCACTGCACAGTCTCAGGAGGGGAAACCCTTAGCCAGCCCAGCACCCGGGCAGCTCTCCCCCACTGCACATCCCTCCCAGGGAACCAGGGGACCCCTCCCATGTTCATGCCCTCCTGGCTCTCCCAAGGGGCAAGTCCGCCTTTACTCACAGTACTGCCTGGTTACCACGCCCCCGCACCTGACGGTCAGCTCTGAGGCAGGCTGAGCTCACAGAGCGTAAAGGGACAGGTACAGCCCTGTGCCCCGTCAAGAAAGTGTGCTCATTCCTACAGAAAATGAAAACGTGATAGATTCTGATCAGCAGGCCTTTAGGAGAATATCAGAAAGACTATTCTGAATTCCAGGGTGTTCTGTTTTCGATGAATCCATTCCTCTTTCCTTCCTGCCTGCAACTGCAGGAGTTGCAGGAGCAACTGCAGAGCATCAGGAAGGGGCCCCGTGATGACACACAAGGAGCACGCGGCCAGGCACAGACTCCGCAGGCCTCCTGCACACACACGTAGGATTTACAGGGCAACACACCACACCTCTGCTGCTTGTCCCTCCCATTCAGAGCATTCTTCCTGGAAACTAGCGGAAAGCAGGGAAGGATCCGACCCGGTTCTCACTTCAAGGTGTTTCAGGAGCAACTGCAGAGCATCAGGAAGGGGCCCCGTGATGACACACAAGGAGCACGCGGCCAGGCACAGACTCCGCAGGCCTCCTGCACACACACGTAGGATTTACAGGGCAACACACCACACCTCCCCTTTACCAGTCATAATCAACCCAGAGGAACCTGCCTGCTGATAACGAATCAGTCACAAGAAAGATGTCTCAGACACCCTGATGCTAGTTTACCCTGCAGGCTTGGGAATTCCTTCAAAGAGTGGGGAAAAGGAGAAGAAAGAAAGGGCTTTAAATATCCCTCTTTCTAGATCCACATTAGTCTCTATAAAGAAATGGAGGAAATGACACCGTCAGTGAAAACCTGAGCGTGTTCCTGCTGAGACGGCAGAAGACACAGGAGGCTGTCTTGCCTCCCCCACAGAGGCTGCCTCCGGTCAGGGGAGGCCATTTCCCCAGGACGGCAGCTCCCTGAGTCCACGAGGCTGCAATGCCCATCGCTTCTTCCTTCCTTCCGTCCTTCTCCTATGGCACCGACAGTGCATCCAGGCGGTGCCCCTCTGGGATGGGGCCCAGGCCAGAAGAGGCAGTGGCCAGGAGCGTGCAGGCCGGGACCCTGGGCCCTGGACCCCCGGGTGCACATTGGTCTCACACCATCTGTGCCCTGAGGCCTCGTGGCCCAGGCAGAGGTTTGGAAAATGAGCAAAATGCCAAGACACAACATAAACAGAAGAAAAGCCTGACAGAACTACATGACACAATGCCAGGAGCAAGGACAGCCCCTCCACAGATCCCCCTGCAGAACCCCCCCCATGCGGGGCCCCCCCCAGCCCCGCCTGACTCACACACCAGCCCATGGTATCGCAGTTCCTTGCCCCATGTAGTTCAGTGGTTGCCACACGCCTCATGATCGTCCAAGGCTCCACCCTGTGGGGTGTGGACCCAGTCCCATGAGGACAGTGTGACCCACACTTATGTGACAGATGCTTCAGCATCTACCCATAAGGAACTCCTGACACTTCAGATGATTAAGTGCAGAGGCCAGGCCTTGTTGCCCCCTTCCTGATGCACTGGGACCCACCAGGTTGGGTTTCCACCCACAGTTGCAATATCAGCAGGGCCTGCAGAAGCGCACGGTGGGCATCCAAGGCCCCCGAGGCCAGTCCCCCAGTCAGCACAGGGCTGGGGCGCTGCCCAGGTCCCCAGCACAGTAAGTGACCACAGCAGGGACGAACGCACATCTGCAGATGAGCTTCAGCAATGCCATCAGGTTTTCATCAAACTTCATTCACAACGAGCAGACTTACTCCATCAACACGCACTGTTCCCTGCTGGAAGACCCAAGTCCCCTTCAGACAATCCGATTTCTATGGATCCACAAGAAAAGCATTCTTTTCAATTTGCCTTCTTTGGTCACCAGGGCTGAGATTTCATACAAACACTAACTTGCCTTAAAGACCAGTAAGAAAAGTGTCCGGCCTCCTCCAGGCACTGGGCACAAGGTCTGGAATTCCACAACTGGGTAAAGGAACTGTTACATCTCCTTAAAAATGTAAATAACCCCAAGGGATCAACATTGATAACACTATCGCTATTACCACCTTGGTGTGAAGTAGCTTAGCAGTTAAACCTATAGACCTATTTACTAGTAGGCTGGTAGTTCATTCATTCACTCAACAAACAATTAGCAGATAATGCTAATGGGGGAGATGTCTTTGTCAGGCACCAGCCAATAACTGGGGAAAAGCACAAGAAAGAAGGAGCACATCAGAGCAAGGGCATCAGGGTGACTTAGGGATCCCTGGCACCTGGGCAAGGTGGGCACAGAAGCCAGGCCACGGTTCTCCCGTTAAAGAGAGAACCTCTCCTCTCTGCGCTGAGGTCTGGCGCCTACAATCACATAACTTGAGAAAGTGGAGTGACGTGGAGCTGGGGGCGCTCACGCCGAACAACAAACGTAAACTGAATGTGGCAAAGGCTCTGGAGTGAGGGTGTCTGCCCGCAAACCCTGCTGCTTGTCCCTCCCATTCAGAGCATTCTTCCTGGAAACTAGCGGAAAGCAGGGAAGGATCCGACCCGGTTCTCACTTCAAGGTGTTTCAGGAGCAACTGCAGAGCATCAGGAAGGGGCCCCGTGATGACACACAAGGAGCACGCGGCGAGGCACAGACTCCGCAGGCCTCCTGTGCACACACGGGAAGGGCACCCCTGAGGTCGCAGTCACTCGCTTGAGGTCAGCTCGTCCAGCAGGACATGATTACTGGTGGGGACAGAAGTGAGATAAACCACATGCTGATCGCAGTTGAGAAAGGGGACCAACTCGGACTCACGGCTCTTCTCTACCTTCATAGTTTGAAATTTTACCGTAGTAAGAAGTTGAAAATAAGACTGTTGGAAGAATGAAAAACAGCAGTGGCTGAATGCAACACACATATGGGACTGAGTCTGGGAACAGAGAGGGTTTAGTAGAAGTGGTAAGACCCAAGTAAGCCTGTGCCACTTTGTGTCTTGTGACGCAATCACCATGGCCTGATGTGGTATCAGGCGCCAACATTGAGGGGAGCTTGGTGAAGTGTACAGAGGAATTCTGCACCACCTTCGCAACTCCTCTGTAAATATACAATTACTGCAAAGTCATTGATAGAAAGCTTTTTAAAAAAAAAAAAAAAAAAGCAGAGGCGTAATGGTAGAAAGGGAAGGGATGTGGCATTTAAAACCCTGCAGCCATCCTGAAAGCATAACCCATAATTCCTACTACCTCCTGGCACCTAAAAAGCTGCCCAGGTTGGGGACTTCCCTGGTGATCCAGGAGTTAAGGCTTCACCTTCCAATGCAGGTGGTGCGGGTTCGATCTCTGGTCAGGGAGCTAAGATTCCACATGCCTCCTGGCCAAAAAAACCAAAACATAAAATGGAAGCAATATTGTAACAAATTCAATAAAGACTTTAAAAATGGTCCACATCAAAAAAAAATAAAGCTGCCCAGGTTGGAATCTGAAAGTCTGTGTGGTGAGAATGGACGTGTTTCCAGTTACAACGTTTGGAGACCTTGGGTTTCCCTGGGCCTTTTTCATCCTGAGTTTGCCATCACTGTACCTGCCTGCAATGAATAAGCAGTTGCTGTTAGGAAAATTTTTTAAGAGCTTGTGGATAAAAAGGCATCACAGACTTTCAGGAACAAAGTTAACCTAGTTTTTAAAATCTCGACATCACTTGTGATCTACCTGCAGGACTGTTTAACCCTGAGGGTTAAGTGCAAATGTTCTCATTTCTAAGTGTGACTAACAGAACTTCAGGAGTGCGCCTGGGCCTCCAAACAAACTGGCCAAACACTGCATTAGGAGAGGACAGCCCCTAACACAGCTCCCTCCACGGCTCAGCTCCAGAGGCCAATTTTCCAAGTCACTGACAAAAACGGGGATTCTGTCACCGTAGATCACGTTCTGCATCGGCAGGCGGACGCGCAACCACTGCGGCACCAGGGAAGCCCCCGGATCACGTTTCTTTACAGAACCCAGCCCGCTCCTACGCCGAAGCCACCCAGTCAGCAGCGGCCAGTTGTACAGCAGGGGCTGAGGCATTTGTGTTTTGCATTATGGGGGGGTCTGAAGGGAACACCTTACAGACACCTGACCACAGATTTCTGCGAGTGGTTCAGACACAGCCATGGCAGAGCCCACACGTGTCCCAACACAGGGCTGCAGAAATGCACGAGTGTGGGAAGCGAAGGTCCCCAGGGCCGGTCCTCTGGACACAGTCTGCTCTCAGCATGGGCAGAAGCACGCAGGGTTTGATGGCCATGACGGCCACGACCTCAGGACCCTCTGCGGGTCACCAGCACAGTGCCCTATGCAGTGAGCTCTTTAGTGAATGCTTAACGGTGATTTTAGACGATGTGGGTTATCTGGATTTATCGTTGTTCACGCACTTTAATTAGCCTCTAAAAATACAGGGACTGACCTTCATGCCCATCTTTGTTCATACTTGAACCCATTTTCAACAACGCATTTTTTTTGGCGGTACACGGGCCTCTCACCGCTGTGGCCACTCCCGCCGCGGAGCACAGGTTCCGGACGCGCAGGCCCAGGGGCCATGGCTCACGGGCCCAGCCGCTCCGTGGCATGTGGGATCTTCCCGGACCGGGGCACGAACCCGCGTCCCCCGCATCGGCAGGCGGACTCTCAACCACTGCGCCACCAGGGAAGCCCAACAAAGCATTTTTAATTCACTCTTGAGCATCTACTTACACATCTGCGGGCGCCTACCTCGTAATCCAGGCAGAACTACTCTGTGGAAGAATAGCCACAGCTCCTGGGTTCTGGGCCCCTTCCCGGTCCTCCCAGCCAGCCCCACGCACCCTGGGCAGAGCTGTCAGGGCTTGGTCCCTCAGTCCCTGTGGGAGCCTGGCTCCCTTCCCACCTGCAGGAACTCTGCTGAGCATCCCTCCTCGGGACGCGGGCAGGGCGGATGGGGCAGGCACTCAGCCCGAGCCTCAGTTTCCTCTTTTGGAAGCAAGGATAACGACGCTCGCTACCCGTGCAGTAAGCATTTGGCCAAGGCCTGTGTGAATGTTAATTAGGGATAGTAGTACTTCCTGCCAGAAGAAACTCAGCAAAAAACTCAGATGGCCCCAAAACTGACATGGCTTAAATCCAACGCGTGGGCCTGTCTCCCTCACTGGCCTGTCTTACCCGAAACCTCCCCCAGTGACTGGCACTGAGCGAGGACCCACCAGGGGTGGGCTGCGTAGAATCAGGCTGGCCCCCTCCCCTGGTGGGGGCCATAGCACAGTCAGCCCTGCAGGGTGTGGAACTGCAGGGGGGCAGGGGGGCGGCTACAACACGGGACTCCCCCCAGGCAGGGAAGTAAACGCCCAATGCCGTTTCCCACACGCCTCCTGAGGCCCTGACTCGGGCACAGCTCCACTTATGGGACCCACGGAGTCCAACCAATAAAGTGGGGGGGGTCCACGGAGGTGAGCCAGTGACAGCACCACCCCAGCACCTCGTGTGCATGAGAGGAAAGCCCCCAAAATGAGAAGGTCCAGGGGACACAGATAATTCACGAGCTTTCATTCTTTTGTTTCCTCAGGATGCCTAACACCATTGCTAGTGAGGCATATGATACATGCTTTCTAAAAGCTTATTAAATGTAACCTTAAATGAACACTCCAACCTGTTCTACAGAATCCCAACCACAGGGTCCACCCGTGAGCTCTGCAAGAAGTGCAAACTCCACACAGAAGCACTCACACGTAAGGCTTGCTATGCCTGTGCACAACTGTGTGTGTGTGTGTGTGTGTGTGTGTGTGTGTGTGTGTGAATCTAAACATATATATGAATGTATGCGTCTGCATATGTGTGTACGTTGTGTATCAGGAAGACACCCCTAAGCTTTTGATGGCAACTCCTGAAGGTGTAAAAGTGATTGTATTAACCACGATACACTCCATGTGGACCAATAAATAATTTTTAAAGATTTCAAAGGTTAATTAGTAACTATAATAACAAAAAGAGAAGAATGGGCAGGTAATAGAGAAAACTGGGGCCTTTACCATAACATTAATTTAATTTACGGCAGTTAAGTTTAATAAGCGATAGCTAGCTAGGTGGGTGGATTGGATGGATGGATGCTGACATAGCGTCCAGGGCTGTGCCCATATTTTGTCTCATTGTTCCTCCACACTGTCTGAGAGATGGTTTTATGCCCAGTGGACAGTTAGTGGCACACCCAAGGTTAAGAGCCGGAAGGTGGCAGAAGCCAGGACAGCTGGCCCTCAGCAAGGCGGCCTCGCCCCTTAGAAAGTCCAGGTGTAAAGTGGTTGGGAAATTATGAGCTGCTGGGATCAGACACAAATACACAAAGTGCTCAGATGTAAAGGGCAGCTCCAAGCCGCTCAAAGAGGGGCTTCAGAACAAGGGGTGTGGGGACAAAGGCACGAAGGTGAAGGGTTCGGAAGAGGGGCCGCCAGACAGCGGACGAGACCTCACTCGGGGATGGGGGCTGGGGCCCAGTGCAGCTGCTCCCTGAGTAGGGGGGCGACCGGGGCTGCGACCGGATATCAAGCCGAGTGAAAGGCCAGAGACTGAACTAAACGACTTAGAAAGCTGCTTTTATTAGAGTCAAGTAAAACACTTTTTCCACCTACCACATAAAAGACATCTATGCCACACTACCATATTTTAAAGGTAAAATACTAACAATCTCTGTATCATTGTTCTGAAAGATCCATTTCTCAATGAGAATCATTAGGAAGTGCTTGAAGGTGCTTCTTCTGCATCTGAATAAAGTTATGAAGCTCCTGCCTGCCTCTCTGTGCCCCCACCTGCCATGATCAGACATCACTAATCACCCAAACGGTTCCAGGCCTGAAACCACAACGCCAGTAGGCATTAAACAGCCTCTGCATCTCAAACCTCAATTCCTAAACTGTAGAAGAAATGTGAACTGGTGCTGCGGTGACTCGACATTTCCTTCTCTTGAGTAAAACTTGAAATACCAGAATCCTAAACAGAATTGTTTCAATGGACTTTCCCAGACAGTCATAAATAAAGGGTTCCTGTAAGTCAACATGTCTGAAGTACTTTGCTTATTCAAACTCATAGTTTCTCTTCCCTAAAACCCTCCATCTTTTGTTACGATTTTAAGTTTATGTGTATTTTTGTAGCTATCTTTAAATCACTCCTGGCAGAATCCGGGCGTGCACAAGGAAATCAACAGAACGCCACCAGTGCAAGAGGGACAGGCCAAGACCTCCGCAATGCATCCTCTAGAGACGCGACACAAGCTACTCCCCAGCTAGACTGCAGGGCCTGAGCCCTATGCCCACGTCAGAGGGCGACAGGCCATGGGAGCCTTTCCGGACATCTGTCTCCTGCAGGTGGCAGACGGCACGTGTGTACCCGTCCACGTCCCCAGAGCCCAGCCTACTCTGACCTCTGTGGACATGAGAGTCTGAACCATGACCCCTGCAACATTCATGTTAAATGACAGTAAAATACGGAGACACAGCAGACAGCGGGTGGTCATCTCTGTAACCTGGGCCCCCAGTGAGAATGCTCAGTAAGGTCCCAGGAGACCAGCCTCTGGAGCCCCGCTGTGAGGGGAACGGGGGCCAGGATGGAGTGAGGCATCTGAAGGAACTGCCCCTGCTGGCACCGACTTCAAAGGGACCCCAAGGTTCCGAGGGTCGCCCCTGCACCTGCCCACCAGTCGGATGGGGTGAGGAGCTGCAAGGCTGGCTGGCCATCAAGACCCAGAGACAGCAGCCTTTTGGCAGGAAGGCCTCGGGGCCTGAATCCACTGGCTCTCACTTTGCTCCTGAGGCACCGTGTGACCACAAGGAAGTCAATTTTGCCAAGGTTTTGCCACCTCCATCCCTGGGTGGGATCTCTGCCCCATCTGAATTCTCTAAGTATCAGAACCTCTTTGTCAGGTTGACGCTGGATGTGACACCTGCTGGGACTCACCCCTGAGGAGCACTCAGGCTCAGCTCGCCAACCACAGACGGTGGGAAATTACACAGGACCCGCTGTGGCCCCCGTGGAACTTTACCGTCCTCGGGTCACTACACGTGTGAGGTGTGAACAGGGTTACGAAGGAAGGGGTGCGGACCAGGTCTGCCTGAAGCAAGGCTGATGCTTTCCTTGGCAGAAAGCACGAGACAACCACCATTTGACTTGATCCCCAGCACTGGCCGTGTCTCCTCCATCTGTTCTCCAGCATCTCTGCAAACACACTACGCACCAGGCCTGCGTCGGGTACTTAGAATATAGAAGAGGGCTCAGAGGTCGTGGTCTGTGTGAAAGGCAGGCGCAAGAACAGTCAAGTGGGAAACAACGGTGTGAGCAGGCGTGCACACACACACTATGGTCAAACTCTGAGCACATGGGAGGGCGGGGACATGCCGGCCTGGGGTGCTGACATGGGGCACCTCATGGGAGGGGGCGGGGAGGCAGCACCTCCCAGAGAACACACAGGAAGGCGGGGCAGTGGGGGGCAGTGAGAGCCTGCAGAGGGCATGTGGGAGGGGCCAGGCCGAGGAGCCTGCACCCCCAACACCTGCAACTGGACCACACGAGGCCGCCCCAGCTGCTCTGCGTGTAAATGAACCTGTGACCTCCTAGAGCACCTTTCTTGGCCACGCATGGGACCCGTCTCCATCACCGAAATGGATCTGGGTCGGGTCTTTCAAACCACTCCTCTTTAAACACAGGGCAAAGCTGTCTGGAACACGGTGAGGCCGAAGAAAGATTGATACCCTCTGAGCTCCCCTCACCAGACGACCAGAAGCAGCCCCCCAACGCGGCACACTGGGGGGCGGGGGGCACATAGAGCTCTGGAGCCCCTCAAACCAGAGAGGAGCGCGAGGCGTCCCCACCTCGCGCTGGGTTCTAAGGGTAAAGAACGCAGTGTGCAAAGAAAGCGCAGCCTTTCTGAGACTATTCAAAGCTCCCTGGACACCAGAACTTTCATTTGCTCATTAATACCTATAATTCATCCTAACTAATCAAAATTCATACTAGGTAATTCACCAGCTAATTAGAATTTACAAGGGCGCCAATGCCATTCAGGGCAGCTCATTTAGAAGCCACCAAAATCCTTACACAAGACATGGGGGCAAAGGAGAACTGAGTCTGTTTAAACTTCTAAGTGGTCCCATCAATACTCTTTATTCCCTCAAATTCCATAGCCCAGGAGGCTGTTCTCACTGGATTAGCTGTGTCAACATTTCCAGTCCCTGCTCCCCTCCCCCAGGCCCCCCGACAGCCAGCCAGTCGAGGACACACACCTTTCATCCACACTCAGAAGCTGTGCTGGGCAGCGCTGGGTCCACACTCCTAGTACAGGCTCGGTCTCAGCCCCACCCCAGAGGTCTTCTTGTTCGGTCTCTGCAGGACCCTTAAAGTACCGCACCTTGGGTGTGCATTTCCGCAGACAGGAACCTGGTCGGTGGGCCCCACACCGCCCCCCTCGCACTGTCCACTGGTTCAAGGTCTCTCTCACTTACCTTTGCTCTTGACTAACCACCAACTCTGAAACAACCCAGTTTATCACAGAAACTCATCAAAGATACAGAAGTCTTCCTTTTGTGTGAAAATCAGCCGCCCAAATAAAGAACTCGGTTCCATCCAAAGGAGCTTCAGGGACATCCAGGACTGCAGGCAAGGCAACTCCAGTGTCCTCGCAGGTGAGCAAAGGAGGTACCGACAGGACGTGACACATTTGGGGACGAGCCAGACAGAGGAGTCTCTGCCTCTCTGTGAACTCAGCAGGCGTCCTCAGAGTTCTGCCTCTGGTCTCTGCCCAGACACCCATTTCTACAGAAACAGCCCAGGAACCGGGGCTCTGAGGAAGCAGGCTCCCCGGGGAGCACCAGACTCCACGGTAGCCGCTCATTTTGGAGACAGATCTTAACAACATGTGACCTTCGACAAGTTGCTAACGTTCTCTGGGCCTCAGTTCCCTCATCTGTAAAATGTGAATGATCATCACACAACGCAGCCCCACAAATGAACAAAATCCATCAAGAGAAATCCTGTGTGGGGAGTGCTGGAGGGAGGCTGGCATGGGGCTCTCAGTGGGGAAACTGAGGCCAGAGGTCTTGAGTGACTGGTGCCTGACCCAGGGTGGTCGAGCAATAGTGTCCACTGAAGGAAGGGGCTGGGAGCAAGAAGCCACATTTCCTGAATGTCTTCCAGCTGCTTTTCCCATTAAAGCAGAATCACACCCTCGTTCCACCAGACCCTGCAGCTCTGAAGGAAGTTACCACGTCGTCTCCAAGGCAGTAAGACAGGGCGTGCTGGCCAGTCCCTGCCCCAGCCCGTCGGTCACCACGGCCTTCCTTTGTAGATGGCGTCTAGACGAGAGGAGTGGGTGCCACCAGGGCATCTGCATGGGGAGGAGGACACCGCGGAAGCACAGCACCAGCCGACGGCAGGACATGGGGCAAGGCGCCTCCCACGAGCCCAGTCCCCAGTCCCCGAAGCAGACGCCTGAGGGTCACGATCACCCCACCTTCCGGGCGGGGGAACAGAAATTCAACCGGGCCTAAGACCACACCCCAGATGGACAGCAAGCACAGCCCCAACACGGGGGGCAGGGGGTCCCCCACCGGGGCTCTAGGACCCCAGCCTCCAACCTGCTCATTAGCCCCTTCCTCTGGGGCAGCTGTGGACGCCCCTCCCCCTTCTCTGTGTTGCTCTGCCTCACTCTCCCTCAAACAGGAAACAACTTTACTGCTCGAGTCACGACATCCCCACCGTGACCCAGGACAGACCCTTACAACTGTTTCTCTAGATCAAGGTGGGACCATGTTGGTTCTGAGCAGCTGCGGGAGGGGTGGAGACGCCAGCACGGGGGCAGAAGCAGCAGCTAATTCTACCCACACAGGACACTGGGCACCCAGTCAGGACGCTCCACCAGCAAAGACGGAGTCTCAGAAGGCAGGCAGGGCGGTCTCGCAGGTGACCCCAGTTGACCCCAGGCGCAGAGCAGGCAGAGGCTGCTCTTAGATCAAAGCCAAATGGTGATTTGAGGGGAAAAGATGGAATCATGATTCTGCATGTAATTGTTTTCACATCAAGGAGAAAGTCCGCTGTACGTAGGGCGCTGGGGGCACGTGTGGTGCCAGATGGAGCCGCTCTCCGTTAGAGTAAACCTCACCGTCCCCATAGCAACTCCCTCCATGCTTCCAAGATGCTTAAAAAGACACACATCACATTGTTTTCCACAGTTTTTCAGAAACTGACTTTTTGTTCCATGGCCTGAAGAAATCAAGTTCACTGGTGATTTTCTTGCTATAAAAAAGATCATTGTAGCAAATACAGAAAAGGTAAAAAGATGGGATTTCAAAATCTCCCTCGGGGCTACAATGGAGACGTCCATTTTTAAGGTCCTGGTGCATCTCCCTGCAGACTGTTTTGCAGGGGAAGGCGCGTGTGCCC
Source organism: Physeter macrocephalus (assembly GCF_002837175.3). Lineage (NCBI taxonomy): Eukaryota > Metazoa > Chordata > Mammalia > Artiodactyla > Physeteridae > Physeter > Physeter macrocephalus. The sequence goes on along the minus strand of NC_041232.1, from coordinate 756,333 downwards.
GCGTCAGTCCAACCAGATTCCTGACGAAGGCAGAAAGTGGAGCTCCGCCCTCGAGACAACCCACCCCCGCTGGTCGGGGCAGGACCGCCGATGTGTCCCCTAGACGTGGGGAGACCCCCACCTCACCCACAGGCACAGCTAGTGTGTGGTGACACATCACACAGGCTGAAATCCATCAGCAGAAATGAACCACGGTGTTACTTGCCACTAACTGGAATTTGTCTTATTCAGGCTTTTTTCCTTGTTCCACTAAATACTTAGTTTTCACATCCTTGTGGATTCTAAATCCAAGGCAACAAAACACAACTCAAGAAGACGTACCTAACACCAGAATAAAAGCACAGTCAGGTGTCTGGAGGATGGGTCAGGCTCCCAAGTACCTGTCAAGAACTTAGTCTTCTGGGCTTCCCTGATGGCGCAGTGGTTGAGAGTCCGCCTGCTAATGCAGGGGACACGGGTTCGTGCCCCGGTCTGGGAAGATCTCACATGCCGCGGAGCGGCTGGGCCCGTGAGCCATGGCCACTGAGCCTGCAGGTCCAGAGCCTGTGCTCCGCAACGGGAGAAACCACAACCGCGACAGGCCCGCATACCGCAAAAAAAAAAAAAAAAAAAAAAAAAAAAAAAGAACTTAGTCTTCTTTGAAAAGATGGAAAAACAATGCACAGATGATAATTTTCTCTACTTTGAACTTTTCCTGATCCCAAGAAAGAAGACAACAGCTAAGGAGAACAAAGCTAATAATAAAGACACTTTGTCTAAAGGGAAAATCTCTACCTATGATGATCTTAATAAAGTAAACAAATCTGATGATCTTTTATAGTTTGATTAATTTGCTTGAAACAAATAGATAATATTTCATTCGTCCGCAGTTTATCTGGCCAGCGGGTTAAACTGGCGGGGGGGTAGGGGAGTGAGATCGGGTCAGGCAAACAATCGCTTCTCTCTCGGGTAGGTCACTTTGCGGGGAAACGGTAAAATAAAAGTTAATGTAGGTGAGGAAACACCTGAGGGGCAAGGGGAGGGGGACAGTGTGGATGCTGAGCTGTGCCAGCCCCCACTCAACCCCCCCAGCCTGCAGCTCTGCTTCAGCCTTTCCGGCAGGACCGTGTGTTTGCAGGGAGGCCTGGCCTGACCCCTGACGACTGTGGTGGGACCCCCGGCGCCCCCAGGAGTCGCCGTCCTGCCACGTCCAGCACGCACTCCCCAGTCCTGCGCTCGCCGTCCCGGGCACCTCTCCCTGCACAGACAGAGGAAACCAGGACAGGGTATGGGCAGGAGGCCCAACAGAGGCCTGAATGAAGTGAGAGACAGACACACAGCCCTGGCGGTGGGTTTCAGCAGCAACCATAAGGCCCTGTGGGTGGAGCTGGATGGTGAGGAGCCTCAGGGGATGGCAGCCAGACCCCCGGGCCAGGCAAAGCAGCCGAATCCCGGGTCCCCTGGCCCGGTTCACATGGCCGCTGGGCTGAAAGCAGGCTGTGTGGCAGGGAGGGGAGTGGCCAGTCGGGAGGCCCTGCATGAGGCCACGGAAGGGACACACTGAGCTACTAGCGACGGTGACAAGTAACCAGATTTGGGGGAGCCCAGGAGGGCTCCAAGATGTGTGTGTGAATCACTGGGTGGGGAGGGGCAAGTACATGGCTCTAGACACAGGCTTGGAGATCCCCACTGGGCAGTCAGGCATGAGTGGGAAGTCAGAGTCTGGGGCAAAAGCCGCCACATAATACAGAGCCCACTTCAATCCACACAACAGAATTCTAAGCTTTCCAGGCGTGGGTGGGAGGTTCTGGGGTCAGAAAGCTTCCCCACTGACAGATGAGGGGGAGACCGCGCTGAGGGCCACTCTGAGACCAACCCCAACTCCTGGCCACATCACCAAGCAACCAACCACGTCTTGTCACAAGGCGGTTGTTAATAAAACCACGCCAGTCAGTGGCAGAGTCACAGAAAGGAGGGCTCAGATAAGGGGCCCTCGGTCCCCTCGCCGGCTCGCCAGGCTCTGCTCACTGCCCCCGTCACGCCCGCCAACCGCCTGCCCCCTACTCTCCACAGTCACCACTCCACCCAACAGCAGAGAACATCCAAATGACACAGGAGACAAGCGCCTGGCTCAGCAAGGAGTGGCCATCTCGCCCGCACCGTCCTTCAGGGTCAGGCTGTCCCCCGAATGCCCCGTGGGCTGCTGACCCTCTGCGGTAGTTACTGATCCCGCAGACTCAGTACCCCAAGGAGGGCGGAAAGCACTTCCTTCCTGCCTAAACCTTTGAGCGACACCTACCCCTCATTAGTGGTTTAGTGGGTGTCCAAGCAGGAGACCCTGCGGCCTCTGCCTCCATCACCAGTTCAGGACACACTTGGACTCGGGGAGAAACACAGCACCTCTGGGGACTGCAGACGAGAGAGCAGAAGACTGCAGAGGAAGCGTGGCTTCCGCCTGGGGTCCAAGAAGGGGACAGGACGCATGGTGCCCACAGAAGAGGAGAACCGAGCCGAGAAGAGCTGCCGGAGGCCAAGGCACAGGGGAGGCCAGGCACCGCGAGGGCTGGGGCTGCCTTATGTCAGGGCCCCAGGGCCCCAACGCAGCACGAAAACTACTCTGCTAGAAGCAGAGACAGAACCGGCAGTAATTTGCATCCACAGCTGAACAGACGGACACCAGGACAGCAGCCATGCCACGTTAGGGAAAAGGAGCCGGGGCTGAAGGACACTGGACACACGGCTGGACGTCGGCTCCACTGCAACTGCCAGGCGACACTCCAGGTTTGCCAGGACCTGCCGTAATTTAAGTGCCACAGAGGGCCACCAGCACACCTTCCTCTAAGAACAGAGGTGAGAGCGGCCGCCCCACGCACCTCGCCTCACCCCATGTCTCTTTCTGCACAACCACGGGGAAGCGACTGCTCAGCATAGCCCTCAAATGGCCTTGTACTTCTGAGTCTGACTAGTGTTTTGCCCTAACCTCTCAAAATTATGCTGCCTGCCCATCCAGCAAGCTGCAAAGCCTTGTCCCTTCAAAAAATCACCCGCCGTGCAGCCTGAACGACTGCGGGCCACCTCTTCCCAGCAGGTTTTGCACATTAAGATACACTCTGGTTTGAATCCCACATTCAGCAAACAGCCGCATTAGAGATCAATTATACTTCCACATACGCTTCATTGTTTGTTTGTTCCTTAAAGCCAAGGATCATGAAATTAGATGCTGTCTGTGAAGAGCTTTAAAAAGTGTTTTGCAAATAGAAGCCACTACTGTCACCACATGAAAGTGACAAGCCTGGCCCCCTGGTGTGAGCTGCATGGAACAAGTACCGAGTACTGGAGAGCTGAGGCCGGGACAGGGCCCCCAGGGCAAACAATCAGGTGTCCCGAGGGACCCGTTTCTCTTCACCGACGTGGCTGGTTGGTTCGGTTTTCAGCAAAGATGGGCAGAAACTTTGCAACAGACTCAGTCTGCCAACCTCTCCGCAGCACCATGACTGTCCCCACCGGTGACAGCAACAGCGCCTCGCTGCCGCACACGCTTCCAACTCCCACCTCTGCTCATGCTTGTCCGCAAGCCCTCCTCCTGCCTCTCCACCCTCCACCACGCAGGTCACCGTCACGGGTCAACTGCCACTTCTTCCCGGCACCTGTGCCCCTCCCCCGAAAGCCCCCTCTACCACCTCGTCAGCCCAAACCCGCTCCCGCCGCCCGTCCAGGTGGGGTCTGACCCGCAAAGCTCCAGCCACAACCCACGTTCTGCTCGGGCAGGACGAGAACCAGCGTTTTTCGGCCTCACAACCCAATGTACTCACTGACCTGCTCCACTGAGTAAATCATCTCACCTTCTAGACGGTCAGCTCTCGACAAAGCCGTCCTGCTGGCACTGCACGTTACCAAACCGCGTCAGAATCCGCCCGGCTCCCACCGCCTGGAGACTCAGGAAAAAGGGCCACACACAGGAGCCAGGGCTGCAAAGTGGGGGGAGGGGCCATGGAGTCTGTCACCGGCCCTTACACACGAACCACTGCATAGGGTCCCCTGGGCCCTCCCGCAGGGGTGCGTTAGAGCCCTAAACACAGGAGCCACATGGTCACTGTGGACCCGCGGTGCCAGCCCTCCCCACCACAGCTGCTCCCTCGCGGCAGGTCCTGAACACGCGGTCCCACTGCCAACAGGGGCCCCAGTTGTTCACACACGTCCTCCTATGAGCAAAGAAGTGTGGGCAGCACACACAGGTCATGCGTACTTGATTATAAACTACACACGTGAGGACGGAAGCAGGGCCCCGCGCACACTGTACCGAGGTTTACGCCCTTGTCTGTGCCTTCTAGACCCAAGCGTGCACAGCTCTGAGAGCCCTGGACAGGGGAACCCTCTCCCTGCTGTCCGCCCCCACAAACCGGTCTCTGGCCACCTCTCAGACCAAAGCCAGCCTCTCCCTGAAGTCTCCTAGGTTGCCCAGAGTGGACTGTGTGCTAGGACATCGCGGGGCCCCGTGGAGCAGAGGAGGAGGGGAGGGAGGGCGCGTGAGGCCGTCAGAGCTCGCAGGCCCAGCGGCCTCGGTGCCCCCCTCCCCCAGGTACACAATCTTTCCCGATGAACCAACGGCTCAGATGGCATTTCCCGCTCTTAACCCGGGGCTTGGCTACAAGTGCCTGTCCTCACTGCTGGCTGCTTCCTGTGCCAGACTACCGGCTCCTTGAGTCCTGGGGGCAGGAGCGGGGTCCCCGCCTCACAGGCTGGGCAGGTGCTTCCCAAATGCTCCCTTGACTGGAGGCAGCCACACTTTACTGAGCTCTCACTGAGGCAGCGCTGGGCCCCTCCCTGCTGGTCTACATGCCTTATCTCGTTTGATCCCCTGCAAACCTAAAAGGCAGGCAAATGGCTGTTTTAGGGAAGGGCAAACTGACCTTCCCAAGGTCACAAGCCTTCCAGGGGCTTGGCCAGGCAGGGGCGCTGTGAGCCACAGACAAAAGCAACCCCCTTACAGCAAAACTTTCCTCAAAACCAGAAGGTTATGCGTCTGCGCGCTAGGAACAACAAATCCCCTTGGGCGGCTCAGGCCCACACTACAGCCCCGATGCTGCTTCTTCGGGTGGCCAAGGCCACAACGGGAGCTGTTCCCTCAGGCACATAAATGTGCCCCAATTCCTAAAATCCAGTGTATGAACCACGTTATAACAATAAAAGCGTGAACATTCACATGAAGCACTCAGTACAAAGAGATCCATCAAATAACAAAAGCTCCAATCCACGAAAACAGCCAACTTCTTTTATCAGAAATAACACTATGTTTTCTCTGGACTAAATTTACTACATTAAGTTATATAGTTATGACTGTGCATATATATTTATTATTTTTACATTACTCTTCAGATTAAAAAAAAAAAAAATTAAATCCCAGGACGTACCTCTAGTTTGGAAGTAAAAGATTGTGGCTCTTATATTTAAATACCAGTGGGATGAAAGCTAAGTTCTGAAGGGGGCAATATTTATCTTAATGGACAAAGTCATAGAAATATAATAGTTCAACCAAGCCATCCAGCTGTAAACATTACCCACCCTTGAAATCATGCTGCATTATGTCCAGAAAGGCCCTCTGTTCCAACTGAAAGATTCCGGCATTCTATCATCCTGCTGAAGGAGCATACCAGGTTGGATTAAACCCAAGTCTGTGAGTCCCACACACACGAGCCGGCAGCAAACAGCGCAGAGGGACACGAGGGGTGTCAGCAACCTATTCCATGATACCTATTCCATGACCAACTCCCTGGGAACTCCTCTGCTCGCTCCACCTCCAGGGCTTTGGCCCCATCTGCCCTGCTAGCCACGTCCAGGGTGTGTCTGCACCTGGAAAGCGTGGTGTGGCTGCATGGCCAGCAGGGGGGCCAAGCAGACAAGACAACGGCCAGGGTGCTCCCCACAGGCTGTGCCTGGAGGGCCGGGGTCACTCACCCAAGCACCAGCGCCCACCTGGACCCCTCGGACCATACTCTCTGCTCACCGGGCCACACCCAACGGTGCCGGGCGCTCCCAGCATGCACCCCGGGGCGTGGTAAGCACCCACACCTGCCCCAGCACCGACGCACGAAGGTGTGTGTGACCAGAACAAGCTAACTGGGGCTCAGTTACCCCAAGATGCAGGTGTCATGTCTTGCTCCCTCCAGCTGTTCCCAACCTTTCAACCAAAAAGGCTCCCTTTCGAGGAAAACAAAACCAACTTTAGTTAACTGCAACGTACTGAAGATACTGAGATGGTTTTCCTTCTCTGAAGCTTCCGGAGCAGCCGGTGTGGGTGCCAGTGTGGGTGCCGACACCCTCAGGCTGGAAGCAGAAGTCTGCAAAAGCATAGAGGGGACCAAGGGAGAGGCCCCCAGCAGAGGGCACCCAGGCCAGATGTCTCCCGTCAGCCATCGAGTGAAACAGTAAGAAAATGAATTTTATGTTGGTATCCTTGGGCAAAAGGCCAGGGAAGAGTTTGATCTCAAAAAGCGATCTCTGAGGGCTTCCCTGGTGGCGCAGTGGTTGAGAGTCCGCCTGCCGATGCAGGGGACACGGGTTCGTGCCCTGGTCCGGGAAGATCCCACATGCCGCAGAGTGGCTGGGCCCGTGAGCCATGGCCGCTGAGCCTGCGTGTCCAGAGCCTGCACTGCGCAGCGGGAGAGGCCGCAACAGTGAGAGGCCCGCGTACCGGGAAGAAAAAAAAAAGCGATCTCTGAGAACTGAGAGGAAGGACCGAGGGAAGTGTCACACAGCTCCTCAAGCAGCTGCTGCCAAGCCACCCCTCCCCCACCTCATCCCTCCCCCCGGGGGGCCCACGTTACCCAGCCGGTTAGGGTGAGAATGTTGGGGAAAGACCAAGCACAGTCTTTGACCATAAAATCCCGTAATTTTATTTAAAAATGTATTATTAGACTGTTTCGTGCCCTTAACCTACCTGAGCAGGTTTAATTCCAATTTAAAATAGCACAAAGGTCTTGAGTACGTTTAATTCGAATTTAAAACAGCACAAAGGTCTTATCTCCGGGCGGGGAGCATCCACTAAAATCACTGCATCTGCCCACAGCAAAGCTCTAGCAACAGCAAAATTCTCTTCACCTGTGTATCCCCAGATGCCACACCCTGATTTTCACAACAGAAGGATGGGAAGAAAAATTTAAACATACCATTTCATTGCCAAACTTGAAAATATTTTTTTCATAACAATATTCAGCACTGGCAAGACTACAGTCACCCCCGTGTCCGTGTGCAGTGTCCCAGCCTTTCTGAGAAACAACTGGTAATACTTCTGGAGGAGCCTCTAAAAGTTATACCCACCAGCTCCTCCTTGAGGAAGCTATCCAAAGGACGTAATCAGAATGTCCAGTGCAGAATTATTTATAATTGGGAAAACTGCTAACAGCCTCAGTGTCCCAAAACGGGCTTAAAAAACAACAACAATATAACCACAGGGTAGAATTTAATAGTCATCAGCAGTGGTATTTTTGGAGAATATTTAAATTACATGAAAATATGTTCAGGAAGGAATGTTAAGTTTATAAAAAGTATACAAGTTCGATGCATGATTTTATAATTAAGTCTGGAAAGAATCTACAAAACTGTAAATAGAGGTCATCTCTAAAGGTAGTGGAATTATAGGTAATTGTAGTCATTTTTATTTTCTTCTTGTTTCTTTTTTTTTCTCTTCTTTGTTTCATAGTTTCCTAATTATCTTCAATAAGTATATAATCAGGAAAAAAAAGGATTTCAGAGACTAGATCCGTGACACTGGTTTCAGCCAGGCCTGAAAGAATCTCTGGAATAAAGTCAGGTTCAAATAGAGGGTGGAACCCGGTCTAGGGGCAACCCAGGCCCCCATATGCCTGACAGGGGGACCAGACAGGAACTCCCCCAGGCCAGAGCAGCCCCCAACGCAGAAGGGCACCCGTCCAACCCCACCTCAGGGACCAAACTAGACAGAGACCCAGCAGGCCCCACAGTGTGTGGCCACCACAATCCTCTCAGAGGGGACGGCACCACCCAGCCACTCAGGGGTGTGAAGGGGCCAGGTCCTACCTGCTGCCGTGGGAAGGTTTGCAAAGGGCTGGGGAGCCGTCCTGCAGGACCCTGGACATCCGCACCTCCTGGGGCCTCACTTCAGGCCCCATAACCTCAAACACTTAGGTCCGTCCGGGATGAACACAAGAACTGCACGCTGATACATGTGGTTGATTAATCCACGCCCCCTCGGAGTGAGACAGAGAATCTGAGAGATGTGAGTATCTTTTCATTTCACCCCACATTCAGGGACTTGCCGGGTCCTGCTGAGCGGGGAGGGCCTGGGCCACCTCAGTCCAGCCCTGCAGGCCTCGGGTGCCCCCCCGGAAGACAGGACCGACACCCGACAAACCTCACCCAGAGAAGACCAGCGGAGGTGGTTCCACAGAGCCCAGGACCACAGGCATCAACTCTCTGGCTGATTCCTCCTGGGAGGACGAGGTTCAACATGGACAAAACAGAGCCACCTATGGCCCAATTCTCGAAACCAAGGCTGTGACCACAGGCAGGACAGGCACAGGAGCAGGGTTTAGAAATGGGGGTGAGGCCCGGAGGTGGGGTGTAAATCAGAGCCATGGACAAAGGCAGGAAAGAAGGAGGAGCCCTGGGCCCTGCTTGGGACGAGGAGAGACTTGGTCCCACTCCGCCCACCGTGAGTAGTCCCTAAGGGCCAGCCCCAGGGTCACAGCCCAGGCCCCAGCGTGACGTGGCCACCTCCACCTTTGCTCACGAGACAGCGTTTCTTCACTCCGGCATTTCAGGCTTCTTGCTGCCTGTCTGCCAATGGCATGGTGGCGATGCCCACGCCCCAGGGCTGCTGGGGGGCTTCAATCAGCTAATATAACGCTAAGGACAGCCTGGCACAGGGGCGGTGCTGCTGTCGCTCTGACCGCTGCCCGGGGGAGCCCTCCCGAGCACGGCCTGGCCTTCTGCCTTTGGAACAGTGGGATTTCACTCTTGAAATTCCCTCCCAACTCTGTGCAGAGGCTGCTGGCCCCAGGGCCATGGACCAGCCACCAAAGGCCCAGTCCACCTCTAGGGAACCAAGGAGGCAGCGCTGGGAGCCTGCAATCCACAACCCCGGGGTGGGGGGGAAGCACCTTACCACACCCCACCATATGGCTGGATAGCGGGGTGGGGGATGTAGGATGGGATGGGGCCTTTTTGCAAATTGGACAGAGCAGGCTTACTTTGAAGAGAAATTCTAGGTCCATTCAGGGACCATGTCGCTCACACCCACCCAATTCCTGGCCAGTCCAGGCTCTGAATCCTGTCTGCACAGAGAAGATCCTTCGAGTCATTTGGCCAGGGCCCAACCTAGGAGGTGGCTTTGTAATACAAGCAGTGTGTCCGCCAGCAACTAGAGCAAGACCATTAAGTTCATTACACCTGTCACTCTGCCAGCTGACTATCCACACGCCAGGGATGAAAGTACACTGTGCCCAAGGAGTGTCACCCAGCCCCCTCCCCGGCAGCTCACACACTTATGTCAGACAATTTGTTCTCAATGCCTGCACCTGCAGAAAGAACAGCAGCCAAAGTTTAGTTTCGTCGGAAGCTGGACCCTGGATGGAAGACGAGGTGCCATGTCCCCTGATGCAGAGGAGGGGAGACGTGGGGGTAAGGGGCCATCGAGGGGCAAGGCCACCAGGCCGGGAAAAATACAGAGCTGCTCCCTGGATTCTGCCGCCTGCAGCCCTGGCAAAAATAAAAGCAAGAGACACACCCTTTTCGCTTCCAAAGCAAGTCACAGAATTCCAGGCAGCGCGCAGAGACCTTCCACACACCCACGCACTGCACATCCTGCAGGCTCCTGGGTGCCCGAGGCCCTGCCCACCGCTCACAGCGGTAATTTATTTATCCCTGTCATGTAACATTAGCAATCTGTCTGAAGCTTGGCAAGCACCAACTTGCACTGTCATATAAACTGTCTGACAAACTTAAAGTTTCATAAATGCTTCTTTTTTCCAGCAGACAATAAAGCATCATAAGAAAAAAAGTTATCTCCTTTTCTGTTCCTTTTCTCTCTTCCTCTTCCAAAATAAAGGCGGGCGGGGGCGGGGCTGGGAGAGAAAGAATGAGAAAAAAAGAAAGCCAACCACAAAAGAACTCATGCAAACAGAAATGATCCCTCAGCAGGATTCTTAACCTTGAAAGTCTCAACACTTTTCCAATGCCAAGGAAATGAGTAAATGAGTGGGGGAGGGGTGGCACCGTGTCTGTTGGTCTTGAGGGGGTGCAGAGCAAAATCTGCAAAACAAAAGTACGGTCATTAAAAATTAATAAAGGGTGTGGACAGCAGCCTCCACCCGCTTCTGCTCGTGGGGATTTGAGCCAGACACTCTGCGTCCTCATTAAGTGGTGTCTGGCAGGCTGCCGGGGTTTTAGTGGGTTCTGGGAATGCCAATATATTAACCAGAGGACTCTTTGCAAACCCTTTAGAGTTTTTATTCTAGAAAAGTCAACCATTTGGCACAGAGCAGCCTTATTTTTGTCCGGGAGAGCGCTCTGCTGCCAATCAAGGGAGAAATTATAGCTATGTTCTTCGTAATTTCCAAGACCTATCTGGAAAACAAGCTTGGTGGAAAGAAAAGTCCTTACAAAAACAGCTTAAAAGGCCAAAGTACCATTTTTAGTGGAAATTCAAAGAAAAGCAATCCATACTCAAATCACATGGATAGGAGACAACACAAACATTATTTTCAAGTCCTCCTATGATAGAGAGAAAAACAGTATAAATGGGAAATATGAACCCAATATTTCTACAGCAATTAATAGTACAGGTGCTCACCTGTGTCCCCTAGCTGCCTAAAAATAAAGCTAATAATGCTACCAAAAAATCTCCCTAATCTCCCTTGTGGCCTAAATATTCAGATGGAGTCAGAAGCTATACATTGCTGTTTAAAAACTGAAGATTCACTTTCCATCACACCCATGGTATAGGTCACGGTGTAACTCTAAGCTAACAAATCCCATGTAGGCAGAAAGTCACTTTGACATCAGAAAATACTGGCTTCCAGGAGAGTGCTCTGAGACCTAACAGCAGCCCTGAGGAAAAGCCAACCACGTCCCAGGAGCTGCGGGCCGCTCTGCCAGGCTGCTAAGTCAACCAAGACTGCAGCCCAGGCCCAAACTGTAAACACCTCTGCAGGCAGGCGGGTCCTGCTCTCAGCGCCAGGCAAGAAAACTATTCTTAGAGCACTGTCAGCATTGGGGGGGTGGGAATAAATATTTGTCTATATACTCTGGCAAGTGGGGGCAGGAGACTTTGACTCAAACAATACGCCAACAAATGGGCACAAAATTCCTTAATAAGCAGCTGGCACTGGCTGGGTTCCTCTGCAGGACTGTGGTCATGCAAAGGGCCCCAGAGAGGATTCGAGAGACAGCCCTAATACCTGCTGGGAAAAGTCTTCTCCATCGTAAATACAAGCCTCCACAAACTAGAACCACAGCCAAGACTCCTTCAAGGGTAACAGCAGAATGTTAAGAAATTAGAGTGGGCTTTTAAAACAAGGGAGGAAGGCAGCTACAAGTCCATTGCAGCAAATCCCTTACTGGCACTTACAGTCTCAGCCCTAATTCCTAACAGTGTGTTCAATGTCAATAGCAAAGTGAAGCTCTTAAAAGAATTAAGCTCTCAAAGATCATGAGGAATATACCCCCATGTTTTAAAAAGCACTTCTTTGCAAGAGCCATCAAAGAGCATCCAAGGATAGGAAACCAGCTATTATAATTCAATACATGTACATGGATAATAATCAGATCTACTCCTTTGTACATGGAATGACTCAAATTTGACATGACCCTTCACTAAACATAAAGAACATGTTCAAGAGAACAGTGCAGAGTACAAGGGCAAATGTGCAGGTGACAGTAAAGGCAATATAAGCCTTGGGAAGACTAAACACTCCGATGCAAATGCAGACCTGACTGGATGCAATGGCAGTTTCTCAGTGCAGATCCTCCAGGACCTGTCCTGTAACGCACACTGTCCTGCAGCTTCAGGGGGCACAGACTGGGAGAACACCCTCTTGGCTAGCCAAACAGGCGGAAGGACCATTTTAAAAGGAATCTTCCTGGTCTAGCCCCCAGGGATGCACCAACCTCCATGCCAGCCACAGGACCACATATTTCCAAGAGCCAGGGTGGCTCACCATCGCCACCCATCTCCACTGCAAGAAGCCTACTAACAGCAGCTCTGGAATCAACACGGTGCAGCTTACCTCACCTCATCCCACAACACCTACACACAGTAGGTCATCCAAAAATATTATCACCATCATAACTAACTTTTAGAAAGCAGCACTGAACTACAAGCGAAGGGTCCAGGGATGCGAAGTTACCAAAAAAATTAGAAAGGAGAAGGAGAAGGGAGAAGATGGGACACACAGAAAGAGAAAAGAAGCAAATCAGAATTATCCAGTTTTAGCTAATTAATAGAGTCTCTGGGGAAAACAAAAATTACGCTAGTTTATGTGTCCACCAGCACTCAGTAATCACTCCTGCGTCTGGGTCCCGGCTCGCTACGAGTTTCCCGCTGTGCCAACCCGCGCGCGCTCACCCGGGAAGCGGCCCGACCTACCCGCCTTCTCCAGGTGCCACCCACCCCGCCGCGGTCCCCGTCGTCCTCCAGAAACCTCCGACTCATCGGAAGCCTCCTCCTTTTCCAGTTAAAAAAAAAAAAGTTTAAAACCAAGCATCTGCCCTCGGGACCAGCGCGGCGAGCTGCCCAGCACCGAGCCCAGGTCTCCGGCGACGCACTTACTGGGCGCGCCCAGCCCGCGGGGGGCCGGCGGGGGTCCCGGGAGGCGTCCTCTGCGCTGCGCCCCGCAGACCGCACAACAAAGGCAGGGCGGCCGGGCTGGGTGCTCGTCGCTTCCTGTTTATTCCGCCGTGAGGGTCACAGAAATTCTGCCCACGCCCGCTTCCTGCGGGCTCGGGGCTCAGCCTGAGGGCCAGCGGCGCCGGGACAAGCTGCTTCCCAGCCGCCGCGGGAGCCCCTGCGGCCCGCGCCCTACTGAGCGCGCGGGGTGCCCGAAACGCGGGGTGCCCGGGACGCGGGGTCCAGGGTCCCGCCGCTCCGCGCCTCCCTCCCCGCAAATCCTGGCAATGCCCGCACAACCTGCCCGCGGACCCCGTCCCCCGCCGCGGCGGCGCACAACCGTGCGGGGCACCGGGAAGCAGACGGTGCGGTGGGGACCGCCCTCCTGCGCCCGCCCCCAGGAGCGCCCCGGGCGCCGCCGTGCCCACCGAGACGACGCCGGCACTCGCGGGGGTGGGGGACGGCCCGCCGACGGCGCGGCTCGCGGACGTCCAGTTACGGCGCCCCGTCCTCCCGCCCGCGCCCCCAGTCCGCGCGGCACCGAACTTGGCCGGACGCCGGAGCTCTGGGTCGGCACTCACCTGCGGCCGCGGCTCCGGAGTGAGGCTGCCGGGGCGCGGGGAGCGGGGGGGCCGCTTTAAGGGCCGGGATCGGCCCCGGCTCCCCGCGTTCCCCGCCCCCTTCCACGCTCCCCGGACGCTCAGCCGGCCTGGCGGCGGCAGCTCCTCCCCAGTTCGCAGGAGATTCCCGGCCCGGTCGGCCGGCCGGCCCGCAGCACCGAGCGGGGAAGCGGGAGACGGTGCCGCGGGTGCCGCCTCCGCCTCCGCGCCGTCTGCCTCGCTGTCCGCCGGCCTCTCCGCTCTCCCCATCCCCCTCCGAGCGGGACCGGCGGCGGCCGGGCGGGGCGGGGGCGGGGTGGGCTAGCCGGACCCCGCGGAGGCCGCGCTGACCTCCGCGGGCCGCGGGCACCGAGCTGGACGAGCGGGCGCCCAGGCCGTGGGACCCCCGGCTGCGCACGCGGCTCGTCTCGGCCTCGCTGGGCGCGCGCCCACCGCCGGCCGGACGGGGAACTCCATCCCGGAGCCGGGAGACGACGGCGGGGGGCGCCGCGGGCAGCCGGCCTTCAGGCACTGGCCGAGGTGCACAGTAGGGCTGCAGGGCCCTTAGTGGGACGGATGAATCCTCCTATCCCCACCTAGTCAGCCCCTTCCCAGACGGGGAGTTCAGGTGGATTCTTCCCACTGCGACCCTTTCTCCTTGGAGGACCTACATCTCTCCTAGGAAGGCCTTTGGGACTTAAAACTCCACTTGAGGGCGGACAGTATACGTGTTGTCTTCCAGAAGTACTAGCATTCACACTGGTCAACCTGACCGTGTTTGATAGGGGTTTGGTTACTGCCACAGCATACGGGCATTTTAACCCAGCTTTATTACAGCCACCAAAATTAGACAAATTAATTGCCAAAATTAACCCCCCTGCAGACATATCAAAATATACCAATCTGGTGTTTCAGGCAGGATATAACAGAAGGGCAGCTAATTAAAGCAGTTAATTTTCAATGTCTCCCCCTCCCCGCCAAAAGTTGACCAGCTCATGCTTCCATAATATCAGAGAAAATAATCTTTTGAAATCTACATTAATTTATCAGTAACTTTTTAGTTAGTGAAATGTTAGCTTAATTCAACTTCCTTTAAACAGTCCTCAGCTGTCCTCAGCTCTGATGGTAAATGCTGTGTAGGATTTGATCAGTGCTCATAGGTGATACAATATTAACTACCATTTATCGTGCCAGGCCCTGTGCTAGGAATTTTACGGAGATTATCTAATTCAATCCTCAGGACAACTGTGGCAGCTAGTACTTCCCCATTACACAGATGAGAAAGTTGAGGCTGTGAAAGATTGAGTAACTTGTCTCCAGACCACAAAATCCCGAACTGGCTATGCACAGTGCGGGAGCTGAACCATACTGCCACCTACAGCCGCGCTGACATCCCTCCTGCTCAGCTCAGCCCAGCTCCCAGGGAATCCCAGGCCCCAGTCAAATGAGTGTCTACAGCAGTGGGACAGCTTTGAATCTGGCCTCCACGGAAAACTTCTTTAAATGAGAAGTGAGCTGATCAGTGCTTAATACAGGTAATCTGAATCTTGACAAGCATCTACATGCTAGCTTATATTTAATGTGCCAACTAACAGCAGCTATGGGGTTGGAGAAACTGTTTTCTTGCCCTCTTGAGGTCAACAGAGAAATGGCGTTTTCCTTCTAAACCTGAAACTGCCCATGGACAGTGGAGAAAATGTTTTTTCCAAGAACAGGAAATAATTTGTTCTTCTATTTCACTTGGGCATGATTCCCTTGTGTACGATTTAACCCTCTTAAATTGAGACCCGAATTTTACATCTTAGCCTCAGCTTTACCATTTATGATGAATCTTAATTCATTCTGCATTCCCATTTCTTGCTGTCTTCCCTAATTTATAACTAGAAACTGCAGGTCTCTGTTTCTATTTCTGGAAAACAGCTATGGGAGGAACGCTGTCCTCGTATTCGTTCTGCATTTCAGCGGCCCCCTCCCACAGCCCTGCACACACACACACACTCGCCACAGCAGTGGCAGAGACAGAGGCGTCTGGATGCACGTTTGCTCTCTGTAAAATCCGTCAGCTCACCTGACCATTAGTAACCTCCCGTGCTCATGCCAAGGGCCCAGGCAGAGGCCAGGAGAGCAGCACTTGCTTCTGCTCCGAAGAGTGGAGCACATGTGTCCGTGGTGGCCAGAACTGCACCTGCTGCTTAGGAAGGGCCCCAGAGAGATCGGGGAAATGAATGGAGCCTCGTATTGCGATGGACAAGAAATAATATTGAGGTAAAATATCACTAAACTGGGTGGAAATCAACTGAAAATGGTTTCAAGGAGTGGGATGTGAGAAACATTCTTTCTCAGTATAAATCCACTGCAGTTTACCTGTTGTCCATTAAATCCCGACTGTACTTAGTCTACAGAAGAAGGTCAGTCATCCAAGGAGACAAAAATACAAGGGTAACCATAAGCAAATGTTGAAAAAAGATTCTGAGGGCCCCAACCGACCGCAAGATAAATGTGAATCGGAGAATATAATTCGGTTATTTGGATCTCATGTATAACATTTGGATGGGACTTAAGCTATCCAAAAAAGATCCACCCTACTCGTTGTACCTTTTAATTTAATAAGAAATGGAGAAGGAGTGAGAGATGCTTGCATTGAGGGTAATTCTGCTGGGGAAGTGAAACCTCATCCAGATAAATACACGGGACAGGACATGGATGAGCTCAGCTCCAGGAGGGAGGCCTCTGTCCCGTGTGTCTCAGCCGTGTCACGGGCACATTTTGTTGTGTTGTCTGCACCGTCAAACTGTCTCAGTGTCCAATCTGTAAACTGTAGATAACAATTCCCTTCTCACCTGATCTGCTGTGAGGTTGGCCATGTCCGCATCTCCATGCAAATACCTCCTCTGGGATCTGGCTGCCCCCACTGCTCCAGGACGCACAAACCTCACTCCCCCCTCTATGAGTGTAGATTTAAAATCACCAAAGACAGAAAGGAAAATATTTTGCAGGTGACTTCTGCTTTCAGCCTTGCTGCAATACTCTCCTTGGGCCAAACAAAAAACATCTGTTCTCTCTCTTTGAAGGGGAGTGGGTATAGGAAAAGGAAGCATACGGCAAGTAAAAGATGTAAACAATCACCTCGAAGACTGTCCATCCAGATGCACTTAGGTGTGGCTGCTACGCATCAGTTATCAAAAATGATGGAACAACTCCTGAGCGATGAACGTTATTTTCAAACCATCTGCAGATAGTAAAGTGTAGTGAAGTTTCCTTGGTCTGTTAAAGCCACAACAGTTCACAGCTTCTGCCTCCTCTGGTGCCGTGGTGACCCCCACCCACTTCCCCCATGCCCCGCAGAGCCCCTCAGGGCTGGCTGGTACCTTGCTGAGTTTGGGGCCTGCTCTCCGTTGCAGTGACCAGCAGCTGGGTAGAAGGTGGCTGCTACAGCCCCACCCTAGCACACTGCTTTCTGACACACGGTCAGTCAGTGGGGTACAAATGGTCAGTGAGTTCAGTGTTCAGCACAGAACCTGGCCCAAAATGTCCTCAGTAACTATCAGCTTCCTTCACCCTTTCTCATCCTTGCCAGCAGGGACAGCCTCTCCGGTGACTTTGTACTGGGTCAACTTAGCCACAGGGGTCCGTGCTCCCCGGAATTCCCTTCCTTGGGGTTGCAAGTGTTGAAATAAATTTCTAGGCCGAAGATGCAGACACTCATGCCTGGGGTGACCTGCCAGCACACCGAAACGTAGATGACTTTCATGTCCTACAAGCGCTCGTTTGACCAGAAATGCAAGGCATCCAGCCAGCCGTCCCCAGATGCACCACTAGCTCTGGGCCTCTTCACCCCAAACAAGGTGGGCTCTGCAGCCCCCACTGATTGCGTGCTTCCTCTTTGTCTCTTCTTTGTTCTCTATTCTTTACCCTGTGAGAGCTTCTTGCCTTCTGCCCCATTTTGCAATTTCAAAGGTCCACTTCATAAAACATTAAAGTTTGTTTGTATTACCTGAATTGTCCTCTTTAGTCTTTTTCTAAGGCAGGTTAGGGATGCCATAGAGAAGTTGTGGGCGACGCGGAAGGAGGGGTCGAGCAGTGGCCAGGACCTGCCAGGAACGCAGGGCGCCAGGCACCAAGCAGCCTGCACACCCCTGACCTGCTCTCCCTGTGTCCCCTCGTCCCCTTGTCTTGGGTCAGGGATGCGTTCACAGCCCCGTGGCGAAGGGCGCCAGTACCTTCTGCCGGTCGCCTGTGTCCTTTAGGCTGAAGGGACAAAAGACAGACAGGGTTTGTTTGCTCTGTGGGCCCAAGTGGTGCTGTGAGTGCCAGTCTATCCCTGCCCCCCCATCACAGCCAGTTTTCCTGCCCACCTGCCAGGCCTGCCAGGCCCTGATTCAGTGCCCTTCCGTGCGCTGCTCACTACCACTACTGCCCGTAGTAAGTACTGACTCCGTGTCACTTACAAATGTTCTGTTTTTGTGATCCAACCCTGACCGACACAGAATCGTGGGCCAGGGTATCTCCCCGTCTCAGCCAGAGATCAACTGTTTGTGGAGAACATAACCCCCAATCTAGCTTCTTTAAGGACAGGTGTCCCCCACAAACAGTCAAACTATTTGAAAGGTACTTTACAAAAGAAGGTACGAAATAGCCAGTAAACACATGAAAGGTACTCTCTCATTAGGGAAATGTAAATTAAAGCCATAATGAAAGGTTTTAAATGACTGCAAAGTTTAATCCAAGGAGACTGATTAACAGGAAACAAAAATAAATTAATCTCTCCTTCTGACCTTTCAGGTGTCAGTAAACTGATTGGAAAGTTTCTTGGGCAAACTCCCCCACGTTCCCGTCATCACTGGGCATGAACAGCTGCCCTTCTGAAGCAGTCCTAAAATTCGTCTTAGTCCTATAAATACTCAGGACAGGGTGAATTGTAGGCTGAGAGGTTCATATTTCAATGGCTGACAGCATATTATTTACAGTATATCAAAGTATCAGTGGGAAATCAAAGTAGAAGTTGGGAATTCTGGTAACAGTCTTTGTTGTACAAGAGGAAGAAATAGGTCCATTATGTTAAAATAATTCTGTGCCGATGCCATCTGTTGAGCACAGAGTCACCCCGACCAGAAGTTACATACTTATTTCATCCTTAAAAGCAAACCTTGGATCTCACGTATATTAAATGATGTGTCAAATCACACGACCACCACGTCCAGGGTGCTGGGCCCCGGTCCTTCTGCCACACCACGGCTGGAAGACACTCGTCCACAGTGGCCGCCCATCCTGGCCTCTCCAACGCTGGGGTATCACTTTCCCCTCACACACACACACGTAGCATAATGTTATTGGAAGAAAAAGCAGTTAAAACCCATAAAATAACTTGCTGCTGAAACCACTATGGATGCTTCAGTATTGGTCATTCACAACAAGCAGTGTCTGACTCCAGATCGGGGCCAGGAGCAGGAACATCTTCTAAGTCCATCATTTTAGAGCCAGGGCTGCAAGTCCAGTCCCTCCAGAGTCATTTGCCCTCACCACCCCCCCTTCCCCATCCTCACCTCCTAGAGTCAGGCATGGACAGGGCCCGGCGACTGCAGACGGAGCAAGGAGCCCATGGCAGAGGATCTGAAGCATCCCCCACCCTGGGGTCGTCCCCACCTCCCTCCCCGTCACCCCTCCCCTCATAACCACCACCACTGCCATATACTTTCCCTCCGCTGTATCAAGGGGGAAAGTCTGAAGACCAACAATAATAATAAAGATACCTAAGCTGTAGGAGTATCAGTTTTTCCACCCAGCAAACTTCGTGACTGCCTCCTATGAGCAGAGGTCAAATCCTCAAAACATGTCTCATTGGACCTCCATTATTTTAAAGGGTAAAAGTAGGAAGATTTCACCTAAAGATTTCAAATTTCTGCTTCTCCGGAGAAATGCGAAGACCTAGCTCCTCAGCCTGGCATTCCCAGCGGCGGCAGGGCCAGAGCTGACCACTGCTGCCCTGTGGGTGGGGTTCCCCACCCCCCAATCTCCTGCCCGGTTTTAAACGAGGGAGTGATGTGCAATGATTCGGGTTTTATTTTTCTGAGTTTTAAGTTTCCCCGGCTGGATTGTGGACTTAGTTTGGATGGAAACTCAGGTGGCTACATCCAGAATCCGAGTGCTCCTCAGCAGCACCCCCCATCTCCCTCGTCCAAGCCACCGACTCTCCCACCAGCGGCTCCAAACCTCCCCCTCCTCTCTGTGCTCAGTCCCCATGGGCAGCCTGACCAGGCCATACCAGGAGCTCCGGGGGCTCCCATCTCCCTGGGACCCAACCCAAAGTCCTGCCCCCAGCCCGCCACCCCGGCCCCTGGCTCCGGAGCCAGGCTGCTCTTGCCCAGTCCCCTCTCTTGTTCCCCTGGCCCCCTCACCCCCCTTGTGTTGTACTCTTCACACAGTCGCCCCAACACAGAGGTTGGTTTGCTGTCAGCTGCCCCAGATGCCCAGGAACTGGCACCATCCGGGCTCAGGCTGCTGGGTGGGGCCGGGGCCAGGGGGATGTGGCCGAGTGTTTGAGAGCCACCAGGAGAGGGGCCGACACATGGCCGGGCCAGGTCACTGTGAGAGGCCCAGGCAGGGAGGCTGGAGCTCAGGCCCAGCTGGTGGACACTGGGCGGGAAGCACGAGCTACACGGATGCCCGAGGGCTTACTATGCCACTCCAAGGTCCTTCTGATTGGATGCAGGGCGTGAGAGGAGCCCCAGGGTGATGCCAGGACCTCACCGCCGCTCCCCCCGCATCCAGAGTGCAGCCCCAAAGCTGCTCAGCTTAGAGGAGGGTCAGGAGCTCGAGCTGCTGGCCCAGGAGACCCTGTGGCCTTTAACAAAGTGAAGATTTTCTTTCTCTGAACTCTGTGGGCAGGCTTTTTTGACAGAAACCAATTCAAATCCTTGATGTGTCCACAACAACTTTGTGTAGGGCAGCAGGATGGGATCTGGAGAGTGATGCAAAAGGAGGACGAGGCCCCCAGGCAGCCTGGTGGGGGCACTGACATTTGGGGGCTTCTAGAAGAGTCAGCACAGTAGGACCATAAAGATGTTCCTTCACACGGTCCTGAGGATGTGTTGCACTGGATGTGGAAAGAGATTAAAAATGAAAGCAAAGCTTGTCTCACAAAGCAGGCTGGGAGTGAGGGGAAGGGCCAGAGCAGAGGCTAGCACAGCCCTGGCCATGGCGATGTCCAGACACAGAGGTCATCGTGGCGTGGATGTCAGACCAGCCCCCCCGCAGTGAAGCCAAGGATGCTCTGCAAGCGACCCGCCTGCAGCATAAAATACCTGAGAGTCCTCCTCGATTAAGCCAGGGAGGAGGAGAGAAGCTGGAAAAAGCTTTACGTTTTCAGAGATTAAATCCTTCCCATAGACCACAGAAGACAGCCCAATGACAGGAAAATTTCATTTTAATGGCCACTTGGGTTGAATATTGTCACTGTTGCCTGCAAGTAATTCTGTTTTACTGTGTGAGTTAAGCCCTCTGCTCTTACAGACAAGGGTCCCTTCTGCCAATGAGCCGTGACTTGAGGCTGTGTAATTGGTGTAAATGTGTTGTAATTAATTTAAAAATTAAATTTGCTTTAAAAGTTGACTTTGGACTTCCCTGGTGGCGCAGTGTTTAAGAATCTACCTGCCAATGCAGGGGACACAGGTTCAAGCCCTGGTTCAGGAAGATCCTACAGGCCACGGAGCAACTAAGCCCATGTGCCACAACTACTGAGCCTGTGCTCTAGAGCCTGTGAACCACAACTACTGAGCCTGTGTGCCACAGCTACTGAAGCCCACGTGCCTAGACCCCATGCTCCACAACAAGAGAAGCTACTGCAATGAGACGCCCGCGCACCGCAACAAAGAGTAGCCCCCCTCGCCGCAACTAGAGAAAGCCCGTGTACAGCAAGACTCACACAACCAAAAGTAAATAAATTAATTTAAAAAAGAAGTAAAGAAGGGTATGATGCCATTGTCATATCAAATAGAAAATACCAATAAACAGATAGAAATTATACATTAAAAAAAGCAGCCAAATGGAAATTCTAGAGTTGAAAAGTACAATAACTGAAATGAAACTTTCACTGGAGGGGCTTAATGGTAGATTTGAGCTGGCAAAACAGAGAATTAGCAAACTTGAAAGTAGATTGATAGAGATTAGTAATCTGAAGAATGGAGAGAAAAAAAATGAGGAAAAATGAACAGAGCCTAGGAAGAATATGGGACATCATTAAGCAAACCACATATGCATAATGGGAGTATCAGAAAGAGTGGAAAATATATGAAGAAATAAAGAGCTGAAAATTTCCAAATGTATTTAAAAAAAAAAACACTAAACTCCCAGGAAACTCAACAAACTCCAAGTAGGATAAGCTCAAAGAGATCCACAAACTGACACATTATAGCAAGAATGATGAAAGTCAAAAACAAGGAGAAAATATTGAAAGCAGCCAGAGAAAAGTGACTCTTCACTTACAAGGGAGCCCCAATGAGATCGACAGCTAACTTATCAGCAGAAACAATGGAGGCCGGAGGAAGTGAGATAACATAGTCAAAGGGCTCAAAAGGAAAACTGTCAACCAAGAATTCTATGTCCAGCAAAGCTATCCTTCAGAACTGATGATGAAATAGGACATTTCCAGATAAACAAAAACTGAGAGAATTTGTTGCAGCTGACCCACCTTACAAGAAATAATAAAATAATTTCTTCAGACTAAAAGCAAGTGACCCCAGTCAGAAATTCAAATCCACAATGTGAATAAACCTTGAAAACATTATGTTAAATGGAAAAAGCCTGACACAAAAGGTCACATATTGCATGATGCTGTTTTAAAACGTATCCAACGTAGGTAAATTCATGGAAACAGAAAGCATATTGGTAGTTTCCAGGAGCTGATGGAAGGGAAGAAGAGTAACTGCTTAGTAAGTACAGTGTTTTCTTCTGGAAAGATGAAAATAGTTTGGAACTAGATAGAGGTAATGGTTGCACAACATTGAATGTGCCAAATGCCACTAAATTGTTCCCTTTAAAATGGCTAATCTTGGGGCTTCCCTGGTGGCGCAGTGGTTGCGCGTCCGCCTGCCGATGCAGGGGAACCGGGTTCGTGCCCCGGTCTGGGAGGATCCACATACCGCGGAGCGGCTGGGCCCGTGAGCCATGGCCGCTGGGCCTGCGCGTCCGGAGCCTGTGCTCCGCAACGGGAGAGGCCACGGCAGAGGGAGGCCCGCATACCACAAAAAAAATAATAATAAAAATAAATAAATAAATAAAATAAAATGGCTAATCTTACGTTATGTAAATTTCATCTCAACAAGAAAATTGAAGTAAAATTTTTAAAAAGTAGAGAAAAAAACACAGAGATGAACATGATGAAAAGTAATATGAAGGAAAAAAGAAAGGAGATCCAATCTATAGATTACAAGTTTAAGAAAGAAAACTCAGTATTGTTTAAAAACTCATTTCTCTGGGATTTTTAAAATGTAAGTTCACTTTTTAATTTAATATTTCAGACATACCAAAAAAATATAGAGAATATAATAAGGGCATACATACTATCACATGGTCATGTTTGTTTCAGAGCTTTTTCTTGAGAAATGAAATGTACAACCTCCCTTTGACCCCTCTCTTATTCGAGGCCCCTTCCTCCCTTCCTAGAGACAACTCTTAGCCTGAAGGTAATTGTCAAGAGTTATGAAGAATCTGAAATTTTACCCCATTTGTAAGCTGATAATATCGCCTGTTACAGTTTCTTGGATGCTGGCAGAAGGCATGCTACTCCAGGGTCAGAGATAAGGGACCATTCATTGTCCACAGCAATAGCAGTATTAGCATTTTTGCACCAATATTCTGAGCCCCAATTCTCACAGGGCCATGCCAAGAGGGCCAGATGGCACCTGCCAGCACAGTGGGCTGTGTTACAGGAGAGGAGCTGAAGGAGACACATCTCTGTCTGGCAAGTCTGTTACCTACATGAACATCCTTCTAAAGATAGTGCAGAACACAAGGCAGGCAGGGCCTCACCTGCAAGATGTGCTGACATGTAGAAGGTCAGAGAACTGTCTCTGGACATCAGTCCGTTCCTCTCCATCCAGGTTTTTATACCTATGCTGCATATAAACATATTCTGAAACTATATACATGCTTATATGGCTTTGTATGTTTCTAAACTTTATATAAATGCTATCATAGTGTACATTTGACCTTTTCACTCACACGGTCAAAATTTATTCAAGTTGACACATCGTTTTAGTTCATTTATTTTAACTGGTAATAGTATTTCACTATGTGAATAGATCACATTCTTCTTGATGACATTTAAGAGTTCCCATTTTGGGGGCCTTCCCTGGTGGCGCAGTGGTTGAGAGTCCGCCTGCCGATGCAGGGGACACGGGTTCGTGCCCCGGTCCGGGAAGATCCCACATGCCGCGGAGCGGCTGGGCCCGTGAGCCATGGCTGCTCAGCCTGCGCGTCCGGAGCCTGTGCTCCACAACGGGAGAGGCCACAACAGTGAGAGGCCCGCATACCGCAAACAAACAAACAAAAAAAGAGTTCCCATTTTTTTCCACTCTTACTCCATTACTACAATCAACATCCTTGCTAACGTCTCTTTAGACACAGGTGGGAGACTTCTTACTGTTTAGACACTCAGTATATAGACATTTAGAATGGGATTGCTGGGTCTTAAGTTATGTTCATCTTCAATTTTTGGTTGCTTTTTTCTAAGCAGAACCTTGATGAAATTACATTTCTAGTGGCCATCTGTGTGCCTTCCTACCGGCAGCCCCATCTCCTTTTTGGATATTCTTTCATCATGCCTGCTGCTGGAGATCTTCCCCTCCCACCCCATTCACCATGGGGGTGACACTTACCCCAGGTGAGGCAAATCAGATACTCCCATGGGGCTTACATGCGGGTTTAAAAGTGGACACAAATGGACGTCCAGTTCATCACAGAAGGGGCAGGTCTGCTGGGCCCCAGCTGTGTTCCCTGTGCCCAGGCGCCCCATCTGTGTCCAAGCCTAGTTCTGGCTCCGCCATCGAGAACATGCACCAACAAAGCCCCCCCTGTGTTGAGTGCGGCGTGGAGTCCAGTTGCTGGCAAATGAGAACCCTTGTTGATTGATTTTGGGGAAAGCAGAGAGGTAAGGAAGGAAAAAGAAAGAGGAAGAGTGAGGAGCAAGAGAAGAGAGGAGGAGAATCAACACAACTTTTGCTTTTTTTTTTATTCAGAGAGCAAACTTTGCCAAGTAAGCAGGAAAAACGTCTCTTCAGCACTATTAGAAAAGGTTTACTGGCAAAGTTTTAAAACATGTAAAAGGATAATAAAAACAAAGCAATTACAATGTACTGCCTACCAAATAATAGGCCATGTAGCTTATTTTGCAAAAAGATTGTTGCCTCTGGTTATGAGTTTTTTTCCCAAACAAATATCAATACTACAATAGTTTTTACATAAAACTTAATAACTCTTTTTCCTTTGTTTCCTAATGTAAATTGCTTATGTGACTCCATTAGTAAATAGATTTTTGGTTAAAGAAAAGTAAAGTACCTTAATGTGTTCTATAAAAAGGAACTAAATGATGTGAGGAAATAGCAGAAAGAGACTTCTTCCTTACAGAAACCAAGATTGCTGCATAACAAAGTACTCTAAAACATTATTTTGTGCACATTTGCGTGGGCCAGGAATCTGGGGAGCGCTCAGCCAGGATGACCCAGGTGCAGGACGGTTTCTTGCTCACCTGTTGGCACTGCAGGGCCTGTGGCCTCTCTCTCCCGACAGGGCTCTTAACCTCCAGAGCTTCTCACAGTAGGATACTTTCAGGATACTGTATTTGCGTCTCTTACGTGGTATTAACATACATACATATATGTATATGTATACATACATATAGCTATATGTAATGGTGCTTTCATTTTTATAAAATAGACTCCCAAAGGTTGATTGCTGGGTGAAAGGATTTTAATTTTTCGTAGGTATTTGTAGATTACATCCCCCCAAAGTTTTAGCAGTTGCACTCCTACCAGCAAAGTAAGGATGTTTCTTATTCGTTTTAACTTTTGTCAGTTTGATGAGTTTAAAAAAATGGTATTGGACTTCCCTGGTGGCGCAGTGGTTGAGAGTCCACCTGCCGATGCAGGGGACACGGGTTCGTGCCCCGGTCCGGGAAGATCCCACATGCCGCGTAGCGGCTGGGCCCGTGAGCTGTGGCCGCTGAGCCTGCGCGTCCGGAGCCTGCGCTCCGCAACGGGAGAGGCCACAACAGTGAGAGGCCCGCGTACCGGGAAAAAAAAAAAAGGTATTTATTACTATAATTCGCATTTCCATACCAATTTCCAACAATTCACTCACCAGCAATGTCGGGATGCATGACACATTTTAATTTTCAATCTCATGGATTAAAAAAGAGTATTTCATTCTTGCTTTCATTTGCATTTTCTCAACCAATTTTCAGATGTCTACTAGCCATCTAAAATTATCATTCTGTGAAATGTCTATTTATGTTCTTTTATCCACATTTCTATTGGATTGCCTTTCCCTACTAATTTATAGGATTTCTAGCACTCGGGGTGCTAGAAATAAAGTGTTGTAAACGTCTTTGCCCAACATATGGTTTGTCTCTTGTCTTTATTTATGGTGTCTTTTTGCTGTTCAATATGTTAAACTTGTGTGTTAAAATACATCTGTTTGGAAGATGGAAAAGCCCTGGAGATGGATGGTGGTGATGGCTGCACGACAATGTGAATGTGCTTAATGCCACTGAATTGTACACTTAAAAACGCTAAGATGGTAAATTTTATGTTGTGCATATTTTACAAAAATTAAAAGAAATTCATCTGACTTTCCCTTATAACTTCTGGGTTTCCTTTCCTGCTTAGGAAGTTCACTCCCATCCAAAGTTACAGACACATAAAATCTAACATAGTTTAATCTTATAGTTTTAATTTTTACATTAAAATTTTCAATCCATCTGGAATTTATTTGTAAATATGGTATGAGGTAGTGGTACTCTAGCTGTTTGTCAATTATACCATTTTGATATTTCTCTTTATTTCCATTACTACATCTATTTTTCTGGCTTTATTTTTATGTAATAACTAGAAATTGCTTTTTCTACCAAAGTCAACAAGTTATTTTCTCTGAGCAGACTATGAGATTTCTATAATTGATAGGATTTCTAATCACTCTTCTTAGGGAAATAAACAAACACATACATACATACATAAATACATAAATTAAATCATGCCCAGTGATTTAGATAATTAACTTGCACTATGTAATAACTAGAAATTGCTTTTTCTACCAAAGTCAACAAGTTATTTTCTCTGAGCAGACTATGAGATTTCTATAATTGATAGGATTTCTAATCACTCTTCTTAGGGAAATAAACAAACACATACATACATACATAAATTAAATCATGCCCAGTGAAGTTATCCTTTAGATAATTAACTTGCACTCTTCTAAACAGATGATGAAGAGTATTTTCCTAAAAGTCTGCACTTACGTAACCAAAATGAAGTTGAATTTTGCCAATGAATGATAAAACAAAATGAGTGTTGAGTCTTGAATTATTTACTTTCACTAACTTACAACAGATCAATTTTTATATTGTACATATAACATAATCACTCTTGAATATTAGCCTCATGTTTTAATTTTCTTCATTTCATATTTTAACACAACAAGCTTAGAATTAAAATAATACCTCAACTGTAGGCGTGTGGCCATGGCACACGTGTCCCATGTCTCTTTCCAGGGGCGCCACTGCCAATGAGCTAAGAGTGCTTTGGGCATTTTCAGTGGACAAGGCTGGAAATATGGATTTTTTAAAAATCACGAGTGCAAGCTAATATTTTTGATTTAAATTTAACTTCAAAGGGACTTAATATCTTGACTTATCTTTGAATTATAACATCACATTTGTCTTCTACTAAAAACCTTGGTTGCTAACAACCTCAATCTATTTGCTTTATCCTGATATGTATGTGTATATATAGAAATTTAAAAATATACTTAAACCTATAAAATACAGAAATACATATTTATGCTATATATTTTATATAAAATATTAAAATGGGCTCTCTTCATGTCCAGTGACTTCAGTGTAGAAACAGGCAACCCTCTTAGTGGCTTTAACATCGACATTAAATAACAAAGGGGAAAGCAAACTTGTAGTGGGACCGAGTGACCCCAAGTGAACAGAAGGCACAGGGCTGGTTAACCCTCCTCCTCCCAGAGGCAGGGCAGGCACGGGCGGCAGCCCTACAGGTGAGGCTGACGGGAAACCTGCAGACCTCAGACCCGCTGGCATCTCCCCCACAAAGGCTCCCTGGGGGACCGGCCCTGCTTCCTGGACACCAAACTGAAACACACGTCACAGCAAAGCCAAGGAGGAGCATCTGCTGAGAGGCTGCGACACCTGTAAGGACCTCGAGGGTCTCCACGCCCGAGCTTCTTCAGAAGGAAAGGTAGAACTTTACTGCGAGCTGTCATTTCAAAACCTTCTGAGAAAGACTACTGTCAATACCCTAATTAATAAGTGACAGATTCCATTAAGTTTACTGAACATTGGCAGAAAAAGTGATGTTCGGATTTTTAAATCTCTTATTAAAACAATTCCTTTGTTATGTTTACCTCTTTAAAACATTTTTTATTACAAAAATAGTTAATAGTTGAACCTGGTGGGAAGTGGAGACAGTCCAGTGGAAGGCAGGCCTCCTCCCACCTCAGGGCAAGGTTGTGAGGACAAAGCCCAGGGGGCCCGGGTGTCACCCTCTGCCTGCCACTCCCAGAGCCATCTGCCGTCCACGTTTGGTGTCCACGGGAAGGTAGGTCCCCTCCACAGGGGTCTCCTCAGGGCTCAGCTGCAGGGGACCCCGAGAAAGTGGCCTTGGGCAGGTCCACCCTCTTTGCTGGAGGCTCCCAAAAGAAGCGGGGGAAGGGTGGCTCCTGGCAGCCACCCGTTGCACCTGCCTAGGTGGGCTCTGCCCCCAGAGTCAGAGCCAGCACACATTAGACCAGACGCAATTACTCACTTACTAGAGTAGGAAAAGTTAAAGTTTGCTAACGTTGTTTTGGCAAGAATGTAGAAAAACAGGCAGGAGACAAATCAGCAATGTCCACTCAAATTATACTGCCCCTGCCCTGCCTTCCACCCACTGTCCATGCTGCAGTGCTCTACCCGACAGGTGTCCTTGGAAATACATGAAGTGACAGCTGCAGATGGAGAGTTTTAGTGTCACTGTTTGCAGCAGAAAAAGACTGAAATGGCCAATGTGTCCATTAAGACTCCCAGTTTGTCATTTGTCTTTTGATTTTGGTTATGCTTTTTCCATCCAGAAAATTTTAATTTGTATGTGGTTGAGTTGATCTCTTCCTTATATGACTGCCAGTTTTTATTCCAAGATTAGAAATTAATAACTGAAATTGTTTTCCATATTTTCTCCTGGGACTTTTATATTTTCATTGTTAACCTATGATTCACCCGGAAGCTAATCTGGGATAACCCATCTTTTCCCCACTGAGGTGCCACTTTTACCTTGCACTGAATTTCTGTATGTATTTGGGGATTTCGGATCCATCCTGCACATGCTAGTCTCAACCGGCTACTTGCAGTCCTGTCGTTAGGATCTCAAGGGGTATTCGTGCTACAGAGGAGCACCCGGCAGCCATGTGGGCATGCTACCCCCTGCCCAAACCTGCTGTAACCTCCAGTGAGATTTTAAAGTTTTCTTCACGTAAATTTTACAAATTTCTTTATACATTTATTCATAGGGGTTTTACTTTTTCCATTACTATTTTCTTATATAGAAAAACTGTTGATTTTTGTGTATCAGTTATGTAATCCAGTCACATTACCGAATGCTTTTTATGATCTTTAAAGGAAACCCTCTCGGAATCCCAGGTCGACAATTACATCACTGTCCTGTGCGTTTCACCTCCTCTCTACCTCACTGGCCACTGGGCAGCCCCCAGGGCCGTGCCTCATACAGCAGTGGGCTGAGCAGTCCCCGCCTGCTCCTGACCAGTCCTTCCAGCGTTTCTCCATTCGCACAACCTGCTTTTGACTTGAGACATAAAAACATTATTGTGTGAAGCAATCTGTCATCCATTTGTAAGACAGTATATTATCCATATGCTCTTGATATTTCCATGGAAATACTTAAGACACAGAAGCTCAGTGGATGCATCCGCTTGTTCAAGGCATGAACCCTCTCTCCCACACCCCCGTACTTTACCCACTGAGGCCTCAGAGGTGAACCGCCTTCAGCACAGCTGCCCGTCAGTCGGATGGGGACCTTCCCCGAGCACCTGGAAGGCAGGTAGGGAAGGTGCCCCATGGAGGGGCAGCGCTGGGAGGTGCCCCTCCCCCCACCGAGCAGGACAGGCCTGTGGAAGCACAAGGGAGCGGGGACCAGGCCAAGGAGGAGGATCCGAGCTGGCCCGGCTCCGGTGGCACACGGGCCTCCCCTGAGTTTAGGAAGATGGTTCCAGAGAAGCTGACGCAGAGTCGCCCTTGCGCCCGAAAGCACAAGGGCAATGGTGGCAGCTGTGGGTGGCGCCCTGGCATCCGGCATGGCGGGGTCTGCATCGTGCCTGCTGGCCTCACAGCTCTCAGGGAGCAAGTCTCACATGCAGCCAAGTCCACAAGGTGGCATTTCCCCAGGCTGATCCCACAGAACAGCGATTTTGTGCGTCACCCCAAACGCAGGGAGAACGTCCTCAGGCGAGCGGTGTGGGGCTTCCCACCGACCTGAGGGCAGGTCAGCACAACAGTGGCCCCGGGCCTGGGTCAGGCTTGCTCATGGAGCAAACACACAGTCACCTCCACATGCGTCTGTGCATCTTCTGGGGTCAGCACCGGGCGCAGGAGAAGTAACGGTTATAACACCCCTGGGAGGATCGTGTTTCCAGCCGCACTCTCACCACTGGCCTCTCCTCACCTCGTGTCACAGCCCGTGCTGCTCCAAGGTTGTGCCTGCCCCTGCGGGGCGTCCCCGCCTCACCCCTTGCGTCTGCACGAGCGTCCACGGGGGTCGGAGACGGGGACACGGCCCAGCGCTCAGTGGGCTCAGGGCGCAGTTAAAGACTTACAGGATCCCCTGTCCCAGATCTTTCCCTGGGCATGAAATTAAAAATCTAAAGAGGAAACAAAACAGGGAAGTGTCCACTTTAGAAGAGTGGACACTGAAGGAGAGCTGACACTGAAGGAGAGCAGTTTTAATCACAGAGGGATCAACAGTTGTGGGACTGCCTCTACCCTTCACCTGTGATTACTGACCCATGTGGCAGACGTGTAAGACTGTCTTAAATCTGTGCTCAGGAAGGAGAGTGTTTCTCTGTCGCGGTTGTAAATGCTGGGGGTTAGAGCCCTCCTGGCAGTTCTGCACACCCTCTGAGGTCCTCCTGCTCCATCGTTACTACCCGGCTGCGACCCCCACCCTGCTGCACAACCACTCACCAGCAATGGCCACAGAGCAACTAATACGCACGTCTCTCCTGGTAGAACCAGGGAATGTCACAGCAGGAAAGCGCTGTCCCCTCGGGCGGCTCACTGCCCTCACTCCCTGTCCCCCGGGTCCCTCTGGTACCTGACAGCAGTGCCCTTCTACACCGGATTCTGGAGTTGTCCCGTCCAGCTTTAATTTGAATAAACGCTCTCTTAAAATATACCATCAACCTCTCCAATGTCTGCACAGAACGTGGAGCCTGCCCCACTCCGGAGAAAGACAATTTCTTTGAAAGGAAGCTTTCCTTTCTACTCTGGGCAATTAGCTAAAAGACAAAGGAACGGAGAAGGAATTTCTTAAGGGAAACAGAACTGTAATGGAGGAGAAAAGTCACAGAACAGACCAAGGAGCTTGGAAATAATTAGCAGAATAAAGTGATATTCTAATGTCTACATGACAGCATATGAAACAAATTCAATGGAAATTAAGTTTATTTCTGGATATACCAACTAAAATATATGCCATATTTATTCAGAATATCATAATCAATGCAAAAATAGAACCCTCTTCTCCCCTGTAAAAGTTAAATACAATACTGTAGGATAGTTACATGATTATTTTAGTCAGGTCTTCAGTATTAGCTTCTCAAAAGAACAAATCTATAGTTATAGACATCCAATTTATCATACAAAATATATACAAAGGCATAACTGAAGTATAGAAAAAAATGAAGTTACCAAAATATAACTTATGTCATTTACTTTACACAAAGTGGACTCTAGTTAACTTTTCCCAAGAGCTTCACCAATGAGTCGGACGGCAACACTCTTGCCTTCGTCGGTTTGAACAACGAGCAAAGCTTCAAACTTGCCCACGGACCTGGGCTTGAACTGCACAGGCATGTTGATGTAGTGCTGGGCTCTGCAGAGAGAAAGGGGTGTCAACACCGAGGCCACAGCACATGGAGACCCTCCAGCCTCATGACGCCTGGCAGAGAGCGAACACGGTCAAGGAAGCAGGAGCCAAGAGGCCCAGGGCCTGGGTGCTGCATCTGTAGAAGCAGGAGGCCACCGGCCCCTGAAAGGTCAGGGAGCACGTGTCACCGACCGCCCCCGTGGCAGCCGGACCAACATTTACAGGGCTGGTGGGTTTTGCTCCAAATTTCATATGAAACCTTCCTAAAGTCTTCTTGAAAATTTATTTTCAGATTCTATCGAGGCAGGTAATGAATGCCCTGTGCTTAAAAGTAGTACATTGAGGGGAGGGGTTGTTTTTGCTCATAAAACGAGGTCCCAAAAGCTTCAGAAATACACCTTTATTCCCCGGGAATGAGACAAAGGCACTTTCCCACACCTGTGTGATGTCACCAACTTTCTGTCTTAATCGTTTCTGAGTGAAACTTTACAGCTTTCAGACTCTCCTCAGAGGGCAGGGGCCCTGCCCTTGATCTCAACCAGACGTGTTCACGATCAGCCATTGGATCTGACCTGTGCTTTTGTTTCCAGCATGTTTCCTGATGAACCCAGCACAGTGGGCTAGAAGTTCAGAAAACAGTCTAAGTATTTCAAAGTCCTTTTCCTGCATGTAACTGATAACGCAGAATACACATATTTAAAGTCTGGGTCATTTTCCCCCAATGCATTTACCTCATTTCCCCACATCAAAGTTAAGGTGCCTTTAAAAAAACTGGTACCTTTCTACAGCACTGACAAAGGACAATTTTCTCTTTCATGGTAGCATCTCAATCCTTAGAATGACGTAGTACAATCTGCCAACTTAAGAGGCTTTTTAACTTATGAATTACTAAAAGCATTAAAATACCCCAAATAAATCTCTAGAAGATCCCATTATTAACATGGAATAAAGAACCCCATATTTAACTGAGGAAGGGTTTTGAAAAACATATTTTGACAAACATGTATCCCCTGCTTTAGATTTACAGACACTGAATAAATGGGGGGTGCAACTTAAAAAGAACCACGGATTCACACAACTCCAGCACCAGCAGTCCGGCGAAGCAGTGACGGTGCTGTTACCAAGAGGGCTTTACACTCTCTCCACACACATGCACACTCACATACACACACACGCACACTCCCACCCCCCCACAGCACACAATCCCACCCCACACACATGCACACACCCACCACACATACACAAGCACACTCACACATACACACACCACACACACTCACGTACACACACAATGATATACACACACCACACACATATAAACACACCGCACACACACACGGGAACACGTAATAGGAAAGCACATAGACACAACGCAGAGACCTAGTTCAAAACCTCCTACCATCCAATGATGAATTTTGCAGCAGAGGCCCCAGAGCAAGCAGCAGGAGGTACAGAGGCAGGGCTGGCAGGGTGCCCGGAACCCCCTCACCCTTCATGCCCGTGAACCTACAAATTACAGCAACCGTAATTTTTTCTTTTTCTTTAACTTAAAACGAGCACTTTGCTGCTCCCTGGCTTCCCCCTGAAGGACACAGCAGGGCCTGGCTGCTCAGCTGCAGGGGCTGGCTCACCAGGACATGCATGCGCTGCTGTGAGCCCAGCAGACAGGGCCTTAGCTGCAATGTCTTAGCAGAGATTACACTTGAACAAGCAGTTAACAGAGGATGCTTTTGGGGCTAAGTGGGAACACAACAAATTCTTCTTAAAAAGACATGAGAAAGAGATGATCACCTAGAGCCCAAGACAGAACCTTTACCAAAAAACTGCTCATTGATGCTCCTTTTCCATTAGCTCCTTCACAATTTACCGCTTTCCATGGACGACATAAATGTACCCAACACACGCCCTCCCCCAGCACCTCCGCCTAAGGCAAAACCCCCAGGACATGTGGGGCTCCCGCCTACTGATCTGCAGTCAGCTGACAGTCCCCACCACACGAGGACAGCCCGGGAGAGGGGCCTCCTGGGAGGGCAGACCTGTGGTGATGGAAGCCGCACTACTACTCGGGGAGTGGGGTTCACAGATCCCAGGGCAGGCGGCCCCTGAGGAAGAGAACATGACCACGGGGGACAGGGAGGGGCTCCCCAGGAGCCTCGGAACAGACTGTCTACCCACCGAGGCCAGCGCTGCCATACCAGCTACCTACAGCTCACGAGCCCGTCCAGGGTCCAATGGTCTCATTCTTGGGACAGGTACAAAGCCCTCCGCGCCTGCACTGACAGCAGCCCCTGCCCCAGTTTGCGGGAGAATTCTCAGGTGAGCTATGGGAGCAAACCGCTACTTCTCCGAAATAGAAAGTCATTCTTACATAAGAAAAACCCAGCTTTCCAACCTTCCTTTATGTAAGACTTAAGACTTAAGCCTACGGACATGTCATGAGAGAAGAGTTTTCTATGACTTAGAGTTTACTTCACCTGGGTGAACAGATCAAAGTTACTGCTTTGCACGCATGGTTTTCTTATTCATATTTCATAAAGTTTATACTGAGTTGCTAATTATTAAAGTTGATGCTGGAATCTGTAACATTACATATTTATCCTAAGTTCCATAATGAAATGCACCAGAATAACTTAAGTATCCACTACCAATAAAGTATAAAATTAACTTATTTAAATTTCTTTTCAAAGTATAAAAAGTTAAAAACATTTTAAAGTAATAACATGTTTGAAGAGTATACGCAAACAAAATGTATCTTGTGATGCTATTTTAAATGCCAGCTTATGTAAACTGCCCAAATTTTGCTTAATCACAAAATATTTTCTCATGTTTCTAAGTTCTCTTAGATGTTGTGACATGACCTAAGCTGCACAGAAAAGCAGTGAGTGTCTAATTCAGGACAGCTTAAAATGTTCTAGCACTGGAATGGCAAGTCACCAAGTTGAATTCTATAAAAATGATTACTTTTAGAGGGCTTCCCTGGTGGTGCAGTGGTTGAGAATCTGCCTGCCAATGCAGTGGACACGGGTTCGAGCTCTGGTCTGGGAAGATCCCACATGCCGTGGAGCAACTGGGCCCATGAGCCACAGCTACTGAGCCTGCGCGTCTGGAGCCTGCACGTCTGGAACCTGTGCTCCGCCACAAGAGAGGCCACGATAGGGAGAGGCCCGCGCACCGCGATGAAGAGTGGCCCCCGCTCGCCGCACTAGAGAAAGCCCTCACACAGAAACGAAGACCCAACACAGCCAAAAATAAATTTATTTAAAAAAAAAGTCTACTTTTAGATTACTAGAATAAACACATTTTATATTTTAAAATTGGTTTTTAGACAAGCTGAAACTAAGCACAACGCCATCTCATTTATAAAGGTTCCTCGTTAGGAATGCTTTAAGCATCACGCCTGTCGCGTCAACAGCACTGCAGAGAGCTGTGCGTGAGGAGGAGGAAGTGCTGTTGGGACACGAGATGGGCACCCAGGCACACGAGGAAGAAGGACGCTACCTGCTGGTCACAGGGGTAGGAGGAGGAAACTGAAGGTGGCCATTATGAAAATACTGACATGTTAACTGTCAAAATTACATTTTAGCTTAGGTGGCGTGGTCTCCTGTGAAGGTCTAACAGCTCATTGGCGACCACAAACTGCCTGTGGGCCTCACTCAGCTGGCTGGTCCCTACAGCCCTGCTAGGCCAGAGGCTGCCGCATGTACTGCTATTGGGATCGAACACAAACAGGTTCCTTTGCTACAAAGGATCAAGAAGGAGCTGATTTACAAATTTCAGCTAAAATATAATTAAATTTTAAAAAATCTGTGAAAGCAAATTAAGCAAAGAACATAACATCAGAAGAGAATTTGAAACTACAGTGTATTTAGTGATGAAAGTTGGAAAAGGAATGTTTATCTCCAGATAAGTTGACTGCATCATCCTTCAGCCACAAAATGGGCAAGTGACATAAAGCCAAGTAATTTAACAAGCTATTATAAGTAATGAGTCCTTACCAAAACTGTAGATGAGCTGAATGCAAACACTGTTTTTTAAAAAGCTGTTTGGCTCTTCAAGGGAATTTTTTTTTTTTTTTTTTTTTTTTTTTGGGGTACGCGGCCCTCTCACTGTTGCGGCCTCTCCCGTTGCGGAGCGCAGGCTCCGGACGCGCAGGCTCAGTGGCCATGG
>NC_041232.1:718703-719264 GCF_002837175.3 Physeter macrocephalus | reverse complement strand
GGGCCAAGTCCAGAGCTGAACCCCAGGAGCTGTGCGAACCAAGAGGAGAGGGGGAGGTCTCTCCCAGCAGCCTCAAGAGCAGCGGATTAAATCTCCACAATCAACTTGAAGTGCCCTGCATCTGTGGAAAACCTGAATAGACAGCGAAATATCCCAAGTTGAGGAGGTGGACTTTGGGAGCAAGATATACTATTATTTTCCCCTTTTTTCTTTTTGTGAGTGTGTATGTGTGTGCTGCTGTGTGAGATTTTGTCTGTATAGCTTTGTTTCCACCATTTGTCCTAGGGTTAGTCCAACCCATTTTTTGTTTTTTGTTTTTTTTGTTTTTTTTTAATAGAAATTTCTCTTCTTAATAATTATTTTTTATTTTAATAACTATATTTTATCCTACTTTATTTTGTCTTCTCCCTTTCTTTCTTCCTTTCTTCCTTCCTTTCTTCCCTCCTTCCCTCCTTTCTTCCTTCCTCCCTTCCTTCCTCCCTTCTTTCCTCCCGTCCTCCCTTCCTTTCTTCCTCCCTTCCTTCCTCCCTTTCTTCCTCCCTTCCTTCCTCCCTTTCTTCC